>NC_084575.2:16770566-16815566 GCF_033978685.3 Nerophis lumbriciformis
AACAGTTGATATTCTAGTTTCAAGCATGTTTTACTCAATATAGGTCATAAAATCTCAGCTACAAGCTGTAATATCTTACTGAGATCATTTAGGACCAAAACACTTAAAACAAGTAAAACACTCTAACATAAAATCTGCTTGGTGAGAAGAAAATAAGCAAATATCACCCTTATTTGAGATATTTAATCTTACTTAGATTTCAGTTTTTGCAACATATGTTGCCAAAAGCCAGAATTAGCCAGAAGACTAGTTTTCATCTGTAGTCCCCTGGCCATGATGTAAAAAAGGCAGTAAAATTACAATTTAAAAGAAAAAGAAAAGGAAGAGAGAGAAAAAGAAAAAAAGCACACACAACATATACAATATGATAACAAAATAAAATACAACATAACATTTATCTTAGCATCAAAACAGGCTCATCTTTTAGTGCTGGCAGCTGTCGGCATTGATAAGCCACATTTTCAATTTTTTTGTGAAGGGCTTGTAAGTGGTGACCAGTTTAACCTCCTCAGGTACTGAATCCGAAGACAAGTGATGAGTCCCTAGGTACAGTGAAAAAAGGAAGAAGATGGAAAAAGGCCATTGGGGAGCTAATAGGTAGAAGAACATTGGAGATGATGGATGTACTATGTGTCATGATGGCAAAACTAACTGAGCAGACAAGAAGATCTAATAGAGGGACAAAATGTACCAGTGAGGTCCAAGGTCTGGAAAAAGACATCAACATAGATAAACCAGGCTGACATAAAGGAAGCACCGAAGGAAAACACTGCACTGTGTCTCAAAATAGAGGACCAAACGTAGGCTCAAAGCATCCACTAAAAGCATAGAGTCCCTGAGATGGAGCAATGTACTCACATTACAGATGTTATTGTGACTGGGCTCAGGATTCCACGCTGGTCTAACCTTGGGACAGTCCAGAACAAAAGACCAGAGCAGAATGATGCCCAAAGAGATGTGGATGTGAACAACATGAAGACGTGCATTGCACTGCAAGGAAGAAAGGTCAACGACAACAACAACACCCATCGTGACCATCATAAATCCTTCCGACAAAAAACCCAAACTAGCACTGCTGAAAAAAAAGGAATGAGCGTTGATGAATGAGAGTATGACAAAATGCAACGCTGTCATAGCCAAGATAGCATGTGACTTAAAAGGCCCTTCAAACGCTGACAACATTGGCAGCTATTTCATAGATGTGGACCTAAAAATTATGTTTACAGATGAAATTCCACCCCAAATAGACACAGTAGTGATTTTAGGAATGTTTTCTAAAGACTATCGACCCATTTTTGGAACGCCCACTTTTAGCTCCACAATGTGGGCGGGCCTGCATCAGCCTGCTGAGGTTACCTCAGTAGACTGGCGACAAATTCATATTGCGTTTAGGTAGCATCGTCATCCAGAATCACGTTATTTTTGCGCATAATTTCGAAGGAGATATCAAATATATATGCCAGATTGTTAAAAAGTTCAAGTTAAAGTACCACTGATAGTCACACACACACTAGGTGTGGTGAAATTAACCTCTACATTTGACCCATCCTCTTATTCCACCCCCTGGGAGGTGAGGGGAGCAGTGAGCAGCAGGAGGTGACCGTGCTCTGGAATTATTTTGGTGATTTAACCCCCAATTCCAACCCTTGATGCTGAGTGCCAAGCAGGGAGGTAATGGGTCCCATTTTTATACTCTTTGGTATGACTCGACCGGGGCTTGAACTCACGACCTACCGATCTCAGGGCGGACACTCTTACCACAAGGCCACTGAGCAGGTTGCGGGTCGTAACAATACAACTAAAGAAGGGGTCGGCCTGCATACATTTCCAAATGACGGGGATGTGAGGAAAATACAGACCTCTCCAGTCAAACTGCTTTGTGCAAAATGGGAAAAGGAGTTCAATTTGCAGCGATCATTTGAATGATTCTGACTTCAAAGAAGAAAGAAAATTAACAGACTCAAGGAGTACCTTGAGGGGGGAAAGACTGAGTCAGAACCTGCAGAGAAACGAAGAAAGAAGAGCAGACCCAGCGCTCAAAGACGATAGAAAAAGATAGAAGGTTAGCCGTGAGTGTTCTTTTTGGCGTCCTCTTCTACTGATGTTTTTCCTCATGATGCTTGGGTAAATGCTGAAAGAGCAGGGTGATCTGCAGCTGCACCGCCCAAGGCAAGCCTCCTCCTCCTTGGCTTCGGGCTCAAAACAGTACAATTACCATGTTTTTTTTTAGATAGGGTTCAAAATGTTTAAGAAGAAGAATCGTGGTAAACATTTTGTACACTACTTAGAAAAAAAAAAGATAATCTAATCATCTCATAGGTGAACCATAAATCATTTGCAAACCCTGTTTCCATATGAGTTGGGAAATTGTGTTATATGTAAATATAAACAGAATACAATGATTTGCAAATCCTTTTCAACCCATATTCAGTTGAATATGCTACAAAGATAACATATTTGATGTTCAAACTGATAAACATTTTTTTTTGCAAATAATCATTAACTTTAGAATTTGATGCCAGCAACACGTGACAAAGAAGTTGGGAAAGGTGGCAATAAATACTGATAAAGTTGAGGAATGCTCAACAAACACTTATTTGGAACATCCCACAGGTGAACAGGCAAATTGGGAACAGGTGGGTGCCATGATTGGGTATAAAAGTAGATTCCATGAAATGCTCAGTCATTCACAAACAAGGATGGGGCGAGGGTCACCACTTTGTCAACAAATGCGTGAGCAAATTGTTGAACAGTTTAAGAAAAACCTTTCTCAACCAGCTATTGCAAGGAATTTAGGGATTTCACCATCTACGGTCCGTAATATCATCAAAGGGTTCAGAGAATCTGGAGAAATCACTGCACGTAAGCAGCTGAGCCCGTGACCTTCGATCCCTCAGGCTGTACTGCATCAACAAGCGACATCAGTGTGTAAAGGATATCACCACATGGGCTCAGGAACACTTCAGAAACCCACTGTCAGTAACTACAGTTGGTCGCTACATCTGTAATTGCAAGTTAAAACTCTCCTATACAAGGCGAAAACCGTTTATCAACAACACCCAGAAACACCGTCGGCTTCGCTGGGCCTGAGCTCATCTAAGATGGACTGATACAAAGTGGAAAAGTGTTCTGTGGTCTGACGAGTCCACATTTCAAAAATTTTTTGGAAACTGTGGACGTTGTGTCCTCCGGAACAAAGAGGAAAAGAACCATCCAGATTGTTATAGGCGCAAAGTTCAAAAGCCAGCATCTGTGATGGTATGGGGGTATATTATTGCCCGAGGCATGGGTAACTTGCACATCTGTGAAGGCGCCATTAATGCTGAAAGGTACATACAAGTTTTGGAGCAACATATGTTGCCATCCAAGCAACGTTACCATGGACGCCCCTGCTTATTTCAGCAAGACATAGCCAAGCCATGTGTTACAACAGCGTGGCTTCGTAGTAAACGACTGCGGGTACTAGACTGGCCTGCTTGTAGTCCAGACCTGTCTCCCATTGAAAGTGTGTGGCGCAATATGAAGCCTAAAATACCACAACGGAGACCCCCGGACTGTTGAACAACTTAAACTGTACATCAAGCAAGAATGGGAAAGAATTCCACCTGAAAAGCTTAAAAAATTGGTCTCCTCAGTTCCCAAACATTTACTGAATGTTGTTAAAAGGAAAGGCCATGTAACACAGTGGTAAAAATGCCTCTGTGCCAACTTTTTTGCAACGTGCTGCTGCCATTAAATTCGAAGTTAATGATTATTTGCAAAAAAGAATTACGTTTCTCATTTCCAACATTAAATATCTTGCCATTGCAATCTATTAAATTGAATATAACTTGAAAAGGATTTGCAAATCATTGTATTCTTTTTTTATTTACCATTTACACAACGTGCCAACTTCACTGGGTTTAGGGTTTGTAATAATCGTACTTTGCAGAAATTTGTTTACCACAGTTAGGTCTGTAACCAAATAACTTCAAGGACAACTGTATCTAATATTATTAGTATTATTATGATCTGCTAAAAGACCTCCAACAACCACAATCACAGTTTGCATCCTTCAAGTATTTTGCTCCACTGTCTCCATGTCCTCCCCCAGGAGGTTGACGGCCTTAATGGTGGTCCTGGTCCTCCTTAAGCCCACCACAAGCTCCTTCTTGCCAAGGGCAGGGGGTTGTTGTTCTCGGGACAATAGAGTGCTGTAAAGGTCTGCCGGCTGGGAGGTGTTTACAAAGTCTGTTCTTACCAAACAGATGTCTCAGAATCCAACGACAAACGTTGGATTCTGAGTTTGTTGCCACAAAAGACAATAAGAAATTAACACAATGCTCCATTTTACTACAAATATTTGTGGGATGCACAATGTTGTTGCTAATCAGCTAGCAGCTAATAAGTCAGCTGCTGTGAGCGTTGTCACGGTGACAGCATAGCCACCAAATGTCACCTGTTCAGCTTGTGACTCCATTCCAACTTTGCCCGTGTGTGTCCATCAAATACGACTGTACGGTTAGCTTAGCATTACCTTCAATCACTCGCAAAAGATTCCGTGGTCAGATGAGAGCCCGGGTGTCACATTCCACGGCCGACCCAACCCAAGGGGCATCGTTTTGGACCTCCGCCCTCCCCCAGCGTTAACAATAGATCAATGGCGGGATAGAACGCGTTCCTTTAAGTTTTCTGAATACCTTCACTGACCTTTCACCTTCTCCATGGCAACGCCCAGACATCACACATAAAGACACCATCAGCAACTTTTACTGAACACACTTCACCTAAACAAGAACACTATTGATTTTATACGATGGTGGAGTCAGCTGGGGTCAGAGTAAAGTGGAATAGGTCTGTTGGGGGGTTTGGAATATAAGTGAAATCTTCTAAAGTGTGTAACAATTAATAGATGGATCGATTTATATTCCTAGAATTCAACTACATTGATCCGTATTCTGCAAGTTTGCCTTCCAAAGATAGGTATTGATCCAAGATCGTTTTAAAAGGCAATCGGTCGATTTTATCGATACTAGGAAAAGGAAAACATTGGATTTAAGAAAGGCAGACTTTGTATGACTTTTAATGATAAGGATGTTAAATGTTATTCAAGTCTGTCCGACTGTCTGTGGCGTCATCGCCATCAGTCATCAAAACAAGAATGACGGATACCTATCAATCAATCAAAGTTTATTTATATAGCCCTTAATCACAAGTGTCTCAAAGGGCTGCACAGGCCACAGCGACATCCTTGGCTCAGATCCCACATCAAAGCAAGAAGAAACTCAACCCAATGGGATACAATGAGAAACCTTGGAGGGGACCGCAATGGACGTCGAGTGGATCTAGTTAATAGTGTGAGAGTCCAGTTCATAGTGGGGCCAGCAGGGGATCATCTTGAGTGGAGACAAGTCAGCAGCGCAGAGACATCCCGAACTGATGCACAGATGAGTGGTCCACCCCGCGTCCCGACTTTGAACAGCTAGCGCCTCATCTGTGGTCACCCTCTCCACGCAGGAGAGGGGGGCAGAACAGAAAAGAGACGGCAGATCAACTGGTCTAAAAGAGGGGTATATTTAAACGCTAGCGTATACAAATGAGGTTTTTTTTAGACAAAATGTTGTAACATATGGTATATATTGTTTTTATTCTTCAATCAGTTAGTATAAACATCTTTGATGTGAAAGGGGAACTGCACTTTTTGGGGAATTTTGCCATCACAATCAATATGAAAGACATGACAACGGATGGATTTAAAAAAAAATGCATTCTCACTCGTAAATAAACATAAATAAAAATCCACTTACGGCGGAGCCTATGGGAGGTCCTCTGTTCCGCCCGTAAAATCCAATGAATAACCATTCAAAAACTTTTACATTCCGTGACTTGAATATTAACCAAGTATTAGTGATATTGTTATTTTCTGCGCTAACACAGACAAACTATTTATAGCGGCGCCGTGTGCAAATATTGACAAGTTCGACTGATGAGCTGCTTCCTCGTCAAATTGTATTCAAAATTATAAATCATGCCTCTCACCTGGATAGTAGAAGAACAAGGACATATTCCAACAAGTTGGTACACTTTGACAGCCAATTTGGACTCCTTTTTCTGCATGAGGATTATAAGTCATTCTTCACCTAAATGGTAATATGTGAACATCTTAGCAGTCGGCATCCTAATGGCAGCAGACATTGTACAGTAAGTGATGTTTTATTATGTTTGTTGGCTCTCATAAAGTCTGCAGTGAGCAGAAATCAGTGATGATTTGTATGCTCAAAATGAGCAAAATACGTAAATAGAAAATTTTATTGTTAATGTGCCTTTTACTAAATTAAATATATACTTGCATCATGTATATAAAACCTTAATGGATGTGTTTGGATGTTTTTAAGGGCCTTTAGACAGAATAGAGCAACTCCCATGGACTCAAATGTAAGCAGACTTTTGATCAACTTTATTTAATATTTAGAATGCATAAAAAAATACATCCATTGTCATGTCTTTCATAGTGATTGTGAACGATACCATGAATTGATTTACGTGGACCCCGACTTAAACAAGTTGAAAAACTTATTCGGGTGTTACCATTTAGTGGTCAATTGTACGGAATATGAACTGTACTGTGCAATCTACTAATAAAAGTTTCAATCAATCAATCAAAGGCAAAATTCCAGTTCCCCTTTAAAGATAATATCGAATGTTATAGCTTATACAATAAGAAATGAAAATTAACGTCTGTTACTTTGCTGAGTAAGTAATTGCTCTTACTATGAGGTAACTGAGTTACTAACTCAATTACTTTTTGGAAGAAGTAATTTGTAACTGTAACAAATTATTTTTTTAAGGATACTTTTTTTTTTATGTCATTGCCTGAAATAATTGAATAAATGAAAGGTAAGATGACCAACACTGTTACTGTGTTGTGGCGTTTGCATTTTTGTGTGACTTTTCTCGACTATTGTAACGGTTTATTAAAATTAGAGTAGTAGCAAGTCAAAGCACCGCTCATTTACTGAAAAGACTTGGCTGGATTTAATTTCTCAGGTAAACCTACTGTTCATTCAGCCTGTAGAGGTGTTGGCTGCACTTTTTTTTTTTTTAAATTAATATTGTATATTTTAATGTTGAAAAACCACAGCAAAGGTAGCAGGTAAAGCTACTGTTAAAATATTGGTTACTGTACTTTTACTGAAAATGTATTGAATGTTTCAAATGTGATCAGAAAAGGTTTCCTCTTGTTAATTCAACATAATTGTTGCACTTTATTAAAAAAAAGATGTGAATGCATTGGCTATTAATTGTTGTTTACTTGCTTGTTTGTATGCATAATACATTTATACATAATTCAGGAGAATAGGAAACTTCACCTGTAGAGTGCAGTACACATTATTTATTTCACAGTTACACTGTTTTATTACTATTATTTTGCTTAAAAGTTAAAGAATTGATTTCAACTCTCTGAACCGTTTCGGATATCGTTCTAAATAAATAAACTAATATTGTCCCTGAATCGTGTCGGTAACATCAAATTATGATTCAAATTGAATCGTTTTTAAAACAAATCGTTACACCCCTACGATCTAAATATTGTTTGTATATGTTTATACGGTTTATGCATTTATGTGTATTTTTAAATATACTTATATATAAAAGAAATATATAAATTTAAAGCAATTTAAATAGTGTATCGACACAAGAGATTTTTCAGGTAAACCTACTATTCATTCAGCCTGTAGAGATGTTTGCTGCACTTAATTTTTTATATTAATATTGTATTATTTTAATGTTGAAAAACCACAGCAAAAGTAGCAGGTAAAGCTACTGTTAAAATGTTGTTAATTCAACGTAAAGGTTGCACTTTATTCAAAAAAGATGTGAATACGTTGGCTATTAATTGTTGTTTACTTGCTTTTTCTTATGCATAATACATTGATACATCATTGAGGAGTATAGGAAACTTCACCTGTAGTGTCCAGTAGACAGTATTTATTTCACAGTTACATATGTTTATTATTATTATTTTACTTAGAAGTTAAAGAATCGATTTCAACTCTCTGAACCGTTTCGGATATCGTTCTAAATAAACTAATATCATCCCCGTATCGTATCGGTAACATCAAATTATGATTCGAATTTAATCGTTTTTAAAACAAACCGTTACACCCCTACGATCTAAATATTGTTTGTATATGTTTATACGGTATATGCATTTACGTGTATTTTTAAATATACTTCTATATAAAAGTAATATGTATATATATGTATATATATATATATATATATATATATATATTAGGGCTGCAACTAACAACTAATTTGATAATCGATTAATCTGTCGATTATTACTTCGATTAATCGATTAATAATCGGATAAAAGAGACAAACTACATTTCTATCCTTTCCAGTATTTTATTTTTTTTTAAAACCCAGCATACTGGCACCATACTTATTTTGATTATTGTTTCTCAGCTGTTTGTAAATGTTGCAGTTTATAAATAAAGATTTATTTAAAAAAAAAAATATATATATATATATATATATAAATAAAATAAAAAATAAAAATAAAAAATTGCCTCTGCGCATGCGCATAGCATAGATCCAACGAATTGATGACTAAATGAATCGCCAACTATTTTTATAATCGATTTTAATCGATTTAATCGATTAGTTGTTGCAGCCCTAATATATATATATATATATATATATATATATATATATATATATATATATATATATATATATATATATATATATATATAAACAAATGTAAATAGTGTATCGACACAAATGAACATTTATGTAGGCAGGCTGCATGTGTTCACACAACATATTTGCATATATTTACTAAGAGTATATGTACATTTGTGAACAGATACTGTATGTACATATGTTTATATATGTACTGATGTGAACAATATGGATGACATGTAAATAATTGGTGACATTCAGTGGGAGTAGCCTATAGCTGGCCAGTGACTCAAGTGTTAACATGCCAGTTGAAAAAGTGTCACACAATCAATAGAAGCGCGTGCACGTAAGTATAGACAGGCAGCATGTGATGATGTACCGAGACGATGACGTCACACGCGAGTTGGTCGTGATTAAGGCGCGTGCACGCAGGTGTGCACATCAAGACGACAAAAAAGTGAGAAGAGGTGGTGGGGGGGGCTGTGACTGAAGCCTTCCCTCTCTGTCGCCCCGCCCTCCTCGCTTAGCCCCGCCCCCTGCATGTAAACCACCATTGTGAGTCCACAGCAGACATTCACGTCGCGGAACGTCGCGGACCCCGAAAGGAAGACACGTCGCCTCGCGCCACCCAGAGGCAGCCGAGCCGAGCGTCCAGGTCCGATGCCACCGCCCTGACGCTCGTTCCCGCTTCGCGTTTGTGTCGTGGACGGTGAGGAGGGCTGGCTCTCGGCGGTCGTCGTGTTTTTTCCTACCAAGTTTGGAGCGGAGCTTCGACAAGAGGACCATTTACTGCGGTCAGTGTCTAGTGTGTGCGCGCGTGTGCGCGTCCTGCTGCATGGAGCGAGCACTCATGTACGCGCACGTTTCTCTTTGGCGGGAATATTCCGTTTTTTCCCCCCTCCTCATTCTGGTGTCGCTGAATCTGTGCACGTGTCCGTCGTGATTGTGTGCGCGTGCTCGCGTCGCCTCTTCGTGCTCGCCAACTGAACAGGTGCATGTGGAGACGTGGGGGGGGGGGGGGGGGGGGGGTCTTCATCTCTCGGGTTTATTTTTGGCACCTGTGTGGGGGGGAAGGACGCTAACTTAGTGTGTGTGACCTCATTCCCGGTGCACGCGCGTGCCCGTGCAAGTTGGTCAGCGCCCGTGCGCGGAAATCGTGCACGGTTTTTGCCTGTCCCCCACGTGAACGCACGCGCACGGCGTGAGGATGTTTACATTTGTCAACACAGCTGAGCACACTGAGTGTGGACAGGCACGTAACACCAGAAGTGTGACCGCACACGTCTTTCCTAGCATTCTAGTGTAAAAATAAGTGAAGCTATGTGCGGCTGAGTCTCTTCACCTCAATTCAAGTTGTCTTAGTGGAACTGAGACACATCCTCTTCTATGGTTACCATTAGAGATGTCCGATAATGGCTTTTTTTGCCGATATTCTGATATTGTCCAACTCTTAATTACCGATACCGATATATACAGTCGTGGAATCAACACATTATTGTGCCTAATTTTGTTGTGATGCCCCGCTGGATGCATTAAACTATGTAACTTTACCATGAATTGATTAATTCAGTGACAAGTTGAAAAACTTATTCGGGTGTTACCATTTAGTGGTCAATTGTACGGAATATGTACTGTACTGTGCAATCTACTAATACAAGTTTCAATCAATCAATCAAAAACAAGGTTTTCCAAAATAAGAGAACAACTTCAACTCCAGTTATGGAAAAAAGTGCCAACATGGCACTGCCATATTTATTATTGAAGTCACAAAGTGCATAATTTTTTTTAACATGCCTCCAAAACAGCAGCTTGGAATTTGGGACATGCTCTCCCTGAAATAATCCTGATACCCACTACAACTATGGGAAATACTATACTTTGACTTTCACAAAGTGCATTATTTAAAAAATGTTTTTAAACAGGCCTCAAAACAACAGCTACAAAAACAATGAAGGCACAGAATCAGCTTTATTGTCATTACGCAGGGTAAAGAGATTGAGGCCATTCCATACAGTGCAATGTGTAAATATAAAAAAATATAGAAGTGCAAAGAAATGTGTGGCCCACAAATGTGACCCTGTACACTGTACACTGTATACAGTGGGTGAAATGAATATATACATGAATATCTACATGAAAATAACAGGGTGGTTGGTGGAATGGGTTATTGCACCGAAGAGAAGGCAGTTATGAGGGACAAGGGGGCAGTCCGTTCAGGGTGGTTATGGCCCTGGGGAAGAAGCTGTTCTTTAGCCTGTTTGTCGATGGGGGGGGGGCAGCAGGGGTGTATATTGTAGCGTCCTGGAAGAGTTAGTGCTGCAAGGGGTTCTGGGTATTTGTTCTGTTGTGTTACGGTGCGGATATTCTCCCGAAATGTGTTTGTCATTCTTGTTTGGTGTGGGTTCACAGTGTGGCGCATATTTGTAACAGTGTTAAAGTTGTTTATACGGCCACCCTCAGTGTGACCTGTATGGCTGTTGACCATTGCATTCACTTGTGTGTGTGAAAAGCCGTAGATATTATGTGATCGGGCCGGCACGCAAAGGCAGTGCCTTTAAGGCACGCCCCCAATATTGTTGTCTGGGTGGAAATTCGGGAGAATGGTTGCCCCGGGAGATTTTCGGGAGGGGCACTGAAATTCGGGAGTCTCCCGGGAAAATCTGGAGGGTTGGCAAGTATGACTGGGAGACGCAACTGCTCTGTACTTCTCCCTACGTCCGTGTACCACTCCGTACAGCGGCGTTTAAAAAAGTCATAAATTTTACTTTTTGAAACAGATACCGATAATTTCCGATATTACATTTTAAAGCATTTATCGGCCCATAATATCGGCAGTCCGATATTATCGGACATCTCTACTAAAAGCCTTACAGTAATTTGGAAGATTCTTCTGTTTTCCCAATAGAGGACGTGTTTGGACCGCTGCTTCCAAATGTCCCTGAAGGAGGTCATACTGTGGGCCACACAAGGCTAAACTACAAGGGGAGTGTGTGACTATGTCTACACTGCAGGCCAAAGTGGCCCAAATCTGATTTTTTTCAAAATTTGATTTTTTTTCCCCAGCTGACTATTTACACAGCAAGGAAAATGCAATCTTTATCAGACTCCAGTACAAAAGCGCAAAGGTCCCATTGTTGCCCAATGTGGCCTCAATGTCACTTGCATGCGCAGTTTGATAAAGTAAGAACAAAGGAAGCTGACCTGATTCCGTAAATGAAGAAGAGAGTCTGTACTACAAATACTTTGCAAAATAAAAGTCGCCACTCCTTAAAAATCTGTTTTACTTGAAGAAATATGAGTAATATAATATATTAATGGATATACAGTTCAGGCCAAAAGTTTGGACACACCTTCTCATTCAATGCGTTTTCTTTATTTTCATGACTATTTACATTGTAGATTGTCACTGAAGGCATCAAAACTATGAATGAACACATGTGGAGTTATGTACTTAACAAAAAATGGTACAAAAACTGAAAACATGTTTTATATTGTAGTTTCTTCAAAATAGCCACCCTTTGCTCTGATACCTTTTTCACACACTGTTGGCATTCTCTCAATGAGCTTCAAGAGGTAGTCACCTGAAATGGTTTTCACTTCACAGGTGTGCTTGGAGCTCATCGAGAGAATGCCAAGAGTGTGCAAAGCAGTAATCGGAGCAAAGGATGGCTATTTTTGAAGAAACTAGAATATAAAACATGTTTTCAGTTATTTCACCTTTTTTTGTTAAGTACGTACATACGGTAACTCCACATGTGTTCATTCATAGTTTTGATGCCTTCAGTGACAATCTACAATGTAAATAGTCATGAAAATAAAGAAAACACATTGAATGAGGAGATCGTGTGTCCAAGCTTTTGGCCTGTACTGTATATAGTGTAACTATTTTTATGGCTGTAAAGTAGAGGAAACACAGACATCAACGTGGATTTACGTTATCTTTATTTTTCAACTCACTTATGCAATGTACGTATCATGTAAGCAAATACACCACAGCGTACACATCAACTGTGGTCCTTCAACAATCGCTATTTCTTGGCCTATTGTTTGCGCACTATTGACGAGTGTTGCGCCAAAAATTTGGCTGCCGACAATAGACTTTGATCACCGAAACCGGATGTTGTGATGACATATCCACTTCTGCTGGCGGGCTGTCTTTTCCGCCGCATATGAATGACGTAGCTCGCCCAAAGACAAAGCTACTCAGTGGCCTAGTGGTTAGAGTGTCCGCCCTGAGATCGGTAGGTTGTGAGTTCAAACCCCGGCCGAGTCATACCAAAGACTATAAAAATGGGACCCATTACCTCCCTGCTTGGCACTCAGCATCAAGGGTTGGAATTGGGGGTTAAATCACCAAAATGATTCCCGGGCGCGGCCACCGCTGCTGCCCACTGCTCCCCTCACCTCCCAGGGGGTGATCAAGGGTGATGGGTCAAATGCAGAGAATAATCTCGCCACACCTAGTGTGTGTGTGACAATCATTGGTACTTTAACTTTTTAACTTTAAAGTAAACGTCGCAATCGGTTCGCATTTTGGTTTAGACTGAAGTCTCATTTGGAAAGATCAGATTCCCATTGGAATAGGAGTACCTCCTGATGGAGCCTGATTCTGATTTGAAGTACTTTGAATTGTTTAGACTGTAGGGGTGTGGGGAAAAAATGGATTTGAATTCGAATCGCGATTCTCACGTTGTGCGATTCAGAATCGATTCTCATTCGATATATATATATATATATATTTTTTTTAATTAATCAATCCAACAAAACAATACACAGCAATACCATAACAATGCAATCCAATTCCAAAACCAAACCCGACCCAGCAACACTCAGAACTGCAATAAACAGAGCAATTGAGAGGAGACACAAACACGACACATAACAAACCAAAAGTAGTGAAACAAAAATGAATATTATCAACAACAGTATCAATATTAGTTACAATTTCAACATAGCAGTGATTAAAAATCCCTCATTGACATTATCATTAGACATTTATAAAATAAAAATAAAAATGAACAATAGTGTCACAGTGGCTTACACTTGCATCGTATCTCATAATCTTGACAACACACTGTGTCCAATATTTTCACAAAGATAAAATAAGTCAGTGTTTCCCACAGGACAGGCATCTATTTGTGGTGGTGTGGTCGGGGGGGGGGGGGGACCAAGAAGAACGCGGAGTTGGAATATAATTACAACATTTTATGTACATATTTATATACAGATTTGAACCATTAGTGATTCACTGAAATATATTTATTAATTGTGGTTCTTACAAAAAATATATCTTATAAAATATAAAAGCTAAAATGTCTCTTAAAGCTCTGCCCCTTTAATTAGTGAATATTAAATAATTTAACTTTAGCCTACTACTACAACCATATTATTTACCAGCAACATGAAGTGAAACAGAGGCAGAGGTGTCCTGCCACAGTCAGTCAACCTCCTCCTACTCCTCCTCCTGCTGCTGCTGAACAGGTCGCACCTGTGGTCCGGACTGTAGGCCTACCTCCTCTCCAAGTCGAGCCCTTTTCGGCCGTTGAACATATTTTTCTATACTCATCTGTGTGAAGGAGTGAACATCCAACATTAGAATTTATTACTAACAAGCAGAACCGCTCTATGTACAGTGCCGTCTAACCTTAAGCGGCAGCAGCTCAACACACGCAGGGTTCAACGTTAAGGTTTTTTCTACTTGCCCGACTTCTCAAATCTACTTGCCCCAATATTTTTACTTGTCCTGCCTAGGTTTTTTTCTGGCTGTGTAGTGCTCATGACTTATATCTTACTAAAATCCTTCCCGTTGACTATTTACAACACTACACAGTATTTATTATTATTATTATCTATAATTACATTTAAATGGCATTGCATACATGTAAAATTAAATGCTATTTCACATTATTTGACCAGTAGCAGTTACACTCATCTGAACAGGTCAGCCACCTGTTTAAAGCCCGATCACAGTTGAAATCTTGAAATGAAGGGCCTTTAATGGCCAAAACATTAACCTGGACAACATTTTAACAGCTTGTTGGCTCAGATTTTATTCTTTTCATTGCATTCACATGCTGCAGTGGACAGTGGACAATTTAGCTTCAGTCCATGTGTGTTTATTGACAACATGGTTATAACCTGGACACGTTAGATCGTCGGTATTGTACCACGTGACTGTTACTACGTGCGTCTGCCCCGGGCCACGAGTCAAACAGCGGCGGTGTTAATGAAGCAGCGTCAGGCTGCTCACCGTCAGTGAAACGCTCGGTGAAATCACAGATTAACGTTAAATATATGACGAGCCGCGAGCGATGCAGCTATAACCTATCTACTAGTGATGGGTTGATGAGACGTCATGAAGCGTTTCGACACATTGCAAAACTGTATTGATACTGTGTCACTAAATACTGACATCTGCTGGACATTAAAAATCCCTACAGGCAACCTATGGACCGACTCAACTGACACTGATTTTATGACCTAGTACAGTGGTTCTCAAATGGGGGTACGCGAACCCCTGGGGGTACTTGAAGGTATGCCAAGGGGTACGTGAGATTTTTTTTAAATATTCTAAAAATAGCAACAATTCAAAAATCCTTTATAAATATATTTATTGAATAATACTTCAACAAAATATGAATGTAAGTTCATAAACTCAGTGAAGCACAAGCTCAGGTTTGTCACTAAAATGTCTGTTAAAAAGAACTGTGAAAAGAAATGTAACAATGCAATATTTAGTGTTGACAGCTAGATTTTTTGTGGACATGTTCCATAAATATTGATGTTAAAGATTTTATTTTTTTGTGAAGAAATGTTTAGAATTAAGTTAATGAATCCAGATGGATCTCTATTACAATCCCCAAAGAGGGCACTTTAAGTTGATGATTACTTCTATGTGTAGAAATCTTTATTTATAATTGAATCACTTGTTTATTTTTCAACAAGTTTTTAGTTATTTTTATATCTTTTTTTCCAAATAGTTCAAGAAAGACCACTACAAATGAGCAATATTTTGCACTGTTATACAATTTAATAAATCAGAAACTGATGACATAGTGCTGTATTTTACTTCTTTATCTTTTTTTTTCCAACCAAAAATGCTTTGCTCTGATTAGGGGGTACTTGAATTAAAAAAAAAATCACAGGGGGTACATTGCTGAAAAAAGGTTGAGAACCACTGACCTAGTATATACAATAATATAAACCAAGTCATTGTATTTCATTTAGGATTATTTCATAACTTCATTTAAATAAAAATATATTTTTTGTCTTTTTTAGATACAGTCAATAAATAATGTGAACATGTATCATAACATGGAAATCTAAGAGAACGTGTTGTGAATGAGGATGCTTGTGGACCTGGAAATTATTATTTATTTATTTATTTTTACTAAAAAAAAACCAACTTAATTTTAGACGCTTTCTCTTCTTAGTTATTATTTCTCCGGCTGTAGAAAAGAGCCGCTCACAGGGCACAGAGGAGGCGTCAGTGCGACACAGTTCGCGTATTGGTCACGTGACCAAAACAGCTCATGATCGGTCACGTGACTTTCAAAAAGCGGTACGCGCACCGACACAGGGTTTCGCTCTATGAGCTCGACGCATGCATCGGTGTTGCCGGACCCATCACTACTATCTACCTATAACACCTGTAAAAATGAAGCAATGCTACCACGCTAGCAAGCGTTAGCTAGCCGGCTATGAGCCACCAAGCTGCTAACTGTCGCCAAAAGTTTTTTTCCCCATGGCATCCTGGATCAAGGCTTTCAGCAGCTTTTGGACGTTTGAGGTAGAAACGTAGGAAGCGCCATCATTATGAAAAGTAGCCGGCGAGTATTTTGATTCCGTCCGTCCCTCTTCTTCTTCTTCTTCTTCTTCTTCTTCTGGCCCACCAGGTGAATTAAGCGCTATTGGCGGAGTTACAATGCATAGTAGGCTACCGCCACCTACTGCACCGGAGGTGTAACTACAAGCAACATTCACAGACAGTCCCATTGCTTTTATGAGCGGTCGAGCGAGTCAAAAGCCGAAAAATCCATTTGTGGCGGAAGTAATTCTTTCGTGGCGGGCCGCCACAAATAAATGAATGTGTGGTAAACACTGTAAGTCATATTTTTGGTTCATTTAATAGTTAAAACAAATTTACATTATTGCAATCAGTTGATAAAACATTGTCTTTTACAATTATAAAAGCTTTTTACAAAAATCTACTACTCTGCTTGCATGTCAGCAGACTGGGGTAGATCCTGCTGAAATCCTATGTATTGAATGAATAGAGAATCCTTTTGAATCGGGAAAAAAATCGTTTTTGAATCGAGAATCGTGTTGAATTGGAAAAAAAAATCGATTTCGAATCGAATCGTGACCCCAAGAATCGATATTGAATCGAATCGTGGGACACCCAAAGATGCACAGCCCTGTTAGACTGGCAAAAAGTATCTGATCTGTGTCACTTGAGGGCAAAAAATCAGATTTGTTGTGCAGCCTTTGAGACCGATTAGTAAAAACACACACACGACCATTGAACATTGTAGCATCATCCGCCAACATGGCCGCTAGAAAGAGGCCAACCTGGCTGCATCACCGCCTCTTGTGATCCACTGAGCTTAGAACACTTCCTGCGTTCTCAGGCCATGTGGAGTACCGGTAGCTCTTCCTTTATCTTTTGGGATCGTCGTTCCATGCCAGTTTTTACTGTCCGAGAGGCTTTACATATCACGCCCCTTCATAGAATGCCAACAGTTGTGTGACCCGGTGTCACATGCACGCCACCTGGTGGTCCACCAGCTGACAGCTGAAATGGCGCCACGGAGTCAGGACACACTTTACGTCTCAGGCCCACCCCACTGTTGGACGCCTATTCTTTGTATTTGAGATGCAACATAGATGTGTCAGCGTTATGTGACACACCCTTGTATTTGTGTTAGAGATGCAAGGTCCGCGAATGAGTAGAGTCTTCTGTACAGCTCTTTTAAGTGAACAATGACAGCCAGTTGAACTAAACCCTGTCTACATTACGCCGGATGACTCATTAAACAAATAATTATTTAGCCTAAGCCCCGTTTCAACCACACTAAATCATTGTTTAAGGTTCCCCTCCTTGGATAATTTTTTACACGGGTAAGTAGGGATGATGCTCGAACCCGGTTTTCCCGGTTGTTTGATAAGAAAAGAACCGAGTCCTCGGACTTGAATCCCTTTTTGAGAACCGGTACCCGTTATCGAGACCACTATAGTAAAGAAAAGAGTTGGTTCTTTATTCGAATCCCTGGGAACGAATCACATCCCGACAAGAAATGCCCCGTGTGACATCACAAGAAATGACGTCAAGTAGCTCAGTCATTTGTCACGGTGGGGTGCAGCGTGCTGCGGTTTGTTCCCGGGACGCAAAACTGATGGCTCCGGACGAAAGCGTGCAGGTAGGAGATGATTTATTTCTCATAAATCATACACATTACAACAGACAGGAACGAAACAAAAGGAAAGCGTGCCGTTCGCACAAGAAGCTAAAGCAAAAACTTACTTAGCACAGGAATACTAGAAGCTAGGTAACTTTAGCACAAGAATCATGAGCTCGAAAACCAGAATGCCAACGTAACTGTTGCAAATGCAAACAATGAAGCCACGACGAGTGACCGGAAAAGGCAGGCTTAAATAGAGTCTCTGATGAGCAACAGGTGCGCTTACAAGGCAGGTGAAAATCATAAGTAACCATGGTGACTAAAACAAACCCCCGAAGTGCACAAAACAACTAAGGAAGTCCAAAACTAACAGAACATAACTAAACAAAACATGATCTGACCACATCATAATACATCACAGTTTCATATAATTTCACTTTACAGGAGTAGGAAGAAGTAAAGCTTATTTAATCCTACCCCTTTCCCACTTCATAGCGTTTACAAATATATACATCATTTACTGACCTTTTTATAATAAAATATCTGTGAATTAGTATATACAACAGTTTTGTAATATGTAATTAATTAATTCAGTCATTATTAATATACTGAGATGAAGAATATCTTATTTTCAATAAGGTTGAAAGTATTTATCATAATTCTTCTTCTTTGTACTTTGTAAGCACTATTCATTTGAACAACCTCTCAAACTGGATCATATCAGTACAATGTTTAACTTCTTTACTTAATCCATTCCATCATTTAATTCCACATCATTTTAGCTGTTTGCAATTTTAGCAAATCATCGAACTTTAATATTTGTGACTCAATAAATAAAGTGTTTATATGTTCTCTAAATCCAACATTATGTATCAGTCTAATTGATCTTTTTTGTAACACGGTTAACGAATGTAGCGCACATTTGTAGTTATTTCCCCACATTTCTGCAAAATAACTCAGATATGGTAATACTATAGTAGCGAGCAGGAGAGAATGTGAAGTGATTTGTTAAACCAAATATTGTGTTTTTTTTCCATATACAACAACCTATCTGGACTCGATAAGAGAATCGATAAGGAATCGGGTCGATAAGAGGATCCGATAATAGGCTCGAACTTGATAATTTCTTATCAAACGTCATCCCTACGGGTAAGTGCGCCGTCTATTTCTTGAATCTCTGGCTCTTAGCTTTGTATGGACTCATTGATCGTTTACAAACTGAGTTCGGAGAGGAAGTGACGCCAGTAAGACCACGCCCCACACAGGAAGTGACGTCAGAAAGAACGCGCCACAGCCAGCTTCATAATAAAGCGGTTTCGTAACTCGGCGCTAACCACTATATGGAGGCGAGTCATCCAGACATTCAGGTGTAAACACCAGGTAGGGTAGTGTAATTATGCATTCACATTCTTTTGAAAGGAATGGCTCCTCATGATCTGAATCGCTTCAAAGAGCCTTAAACCCCATCTCTAGTCTGTGTGTAAGAGGGAGCCAGGGTGACTCAGTGGCACCTCCTCAGGGCTCATGTGGCAATACAGCTGACACGCTTACGGATTCTATTACATTATCTCCGAAAGGGACAAGCGGTAGAAAATGGATGGATGGATTTTGCATCCGTGTGTGTGTGTGTACAACAGCAATGGTGGGAAGTACATTAACTTGTCTTTATTAGCAATTGCGTTGCGGCGAGCTTGGTTGCCCGGCAGTAGAGGAATGTTCCAGAATGTTGATTGTCCAGAAGTGTTGAGATGTTTCCAGCTGCTAAATGCTGAATGTTAACACATCCTCCATTGTGGAATGTTGACAAGAGTTGTCCTCCAGTGGAACATCCAGTGGGGTGTCAAGCACGCAGCACGTTGAGGCCTGTCGAGGTATTCTGCTGAGAATGTTTCCGCGGTAACCATGGCAACCACCCCCATGTTACAAAGTGGACCGATGCTTCAAAAGCTGAGACGTGTGTGGATGCGTGTACACACCTGGCGTCTGAGTGGATGGTCAAATTTAGATAACAGTTCACACATTACTGTGCGTGTGTTTGTGTGTGTGTGTTGACAGGAGACACAGTCAGGGCAGGAAGTGACAGACGTGCACATGTTAAAAGTAACAGTCAAACATCAGCAGCACACACACACACACACACCTTTGGCGAGCCTGAACGAGTGTGGCATTCCCTTTTAGGTAGTCATGTGACCACTGGCGACGACCCCCCCTGCCTCCCCATCTGTTTTCTACGGCCCCACCCACACGTGCATTCCACTCATGTCTTGCTGCAATGGCAGCCATGATGGATAGCGTGAGATCCATCCATGGAAAAATAATGTTGATGGTGGGCGGAGCAAACATGTGTGATGTCACCTCTGACCGTCATCATACCTGCCAACTACTCCGGTTTTCCCGTAATTAGTACGGTTTTCATCAACCTATTTCGGGTTACGGTTGCAGTGATAAAAAATATGTTTTTTCATTAATTAAAAAAAAATATTTAAAAAAAAGTTTTATTCACGAAATCGCGTAACAACAATGACAATCGACACTGCTTCCCGTAACTTCCTATCGAGCCATTCCGAATGCCATGCGCGAGGCTATTTATAGCACCGCTGCCAAGCACGAGGCCATTGTTTACAAACGAGCGAACGATCATGGAATCAGCCGGAGAAAAATCGCAAACGAGTCTTAAACCGAAAAGAAAACTGCAGTCATTCCGTGAAGAATATTCAAAAGCCTATCCGGGAATAATTATCCGTTCCAAAAAGGGTGAAAACTACGCGAATTGCACCTTGTGCAGACAAGATTTTTCGATCGGACACGGAGGAATTAGCGATGTAAAAGACCACGTTGGGACAAAAAAACACAAGTCTAATGCCGTTGCTAGCGATACAAGTGGAAAACATTCAACGTTTTTCGGATTTTAGCCAAAAAAAGGTAATGACACCAATGTTATCTATTGGAATTGTTTAGTACTGTTATACTGTTAAAAGTGTTTATACTATTTATGCTTTCAAGTCCAAGTTGAAGAAATCTTGTTAAATGTTGACAGCATAACTACCAAAATACAGAAGTATGTCCTTAATATTTTTGCAGTGCTATTTCTGTTGAAAAGTTAAAATGATTACATTAGAGATGTGATGTGCCACTTTTCAAGTGTCTGATGGCTTAAATTAATTTTCATTAATTTTTCATATTTTGAATTCTTTTGAAAGGCTTACAAAAAAACTACATTTGAATTGTAATTCCATACTATTGACAGGACTATTAATTTTAATGAAGTTAGCTTACCATGTTTACAGTATGATAATTGTGATAGAAATGTGAACTTTAGGCACAGAATATTTTTTACAATTGAACAAGGCAGTAGATTATACAAGCTTGGACAGAAAGTTAATAATGACACCAATTTTTTTTTAATGGAATTGTTTAGTACTGTTTTACCATTTGTTTACTGTAAAAAGTGTTTATACTGTTTATACTTTCAATTAACAAATTGAAGTCTTGTGAAAGGTTGACAGGATAACTGGCATTAACTGTCAAAATAATTTCAAACTATTGAAGTTAGCTTACAGAATAAACATGTCAATCAACCCATATGATTTTTGCTGTAATATTTTTGTTTTGAAAAGTCACTGTGACTGATAGAAAAGTGATGGTTTTAGCAACATTTTAACCTGTCTGAATGCTAATAATCATTTTGCGTCGGGGGGCGAAGCCTGAACCCCCCACCAGGACTTTGTCCTGGACCTACCGGGGCCTGCGGCCCCTGGACCCTGGCTACTAGGTTTTTCTGATTCCAAAAGTTGGCAGGTATGCGTCATTCACATACAAACAAGTGCACAAACACTAGGTTGTTGTCAAAACAACAGCTTACTGATTCCAAACAATGCTACATGATGCTAAGCTAACTTCCTGTTGTCTTCTCCATTGACCCCATTAAGATTTGACTTCAACCAATCGTGTGTGTGTGTGTGTTTGACTGGCAGCTGTTATTTTGTATCACACAGTCACGCAAATTGTCGTCAGCTGTCTGTTTTTCACGCACACACACACACAAGCATGTGTCCAGCTGTCTATGTGTGTCTTTGCTGGTGGTCTCGTCCACCACGGTGGTCGTCTCTCGTTACTTTGGTCAACATCATGAACATTTGAAGGGGGGCGTTTCTTCCCAAAAGATAAGGAACTAGTTTAAAAAAAATAATAAATGGCATCCAGAGCACAGCAGGGGGCTTTCAAAAGTCCATCCGCTTCCGAAAAACAAATCTTAGTGGTGTTTTGGCAATGGCAGGAGGTCCTCTCCTGACTGTGATTTTAACGCACGGACCGAAAGGAGGAAGGACTTTGTCCTTCTTACTGTCCACTTCCAGCTGTCAAGGAGTGGCCGGAATTTTCGTCCATCCGTTGCCTTGGTTGCCATCATGGTTTCGGGTTCCTCTTCATTTTTCCATTGTGCGTCTTCTCCTAATAGATGTCACACATGAACTTCCTGTATCTGAGAACACAGGAAGTGACTTTTTCATCTTCCTGCTTCCTAACTACACTGAACAAAAATATAAACGCAACACTTTGGTTTTTGTTCCCATTTTTCATGAGTTGACTTTAAAGCTCTGATACTTTTTACTATACACCGTATTTTTCGGACTATAAGTCGCTCCGGAGTATACGTCGCACCGACCAAAAATGCACAATAAAGAAGGAAAAAAAAAATATATACGTCGCACTGGAGTATAAGTTGCATTTTTGGGGGAAATTTATTTGATAAAATCTAACACCAAGAATAGACATTTGAAAGGCAATTTAAAATAAATAAAGAATAGTGAACAACAGGCTGAATAAGTGTACGTTATATGACGCATAAATAACCAACTGAGAATGTGCCTGGTATGTTAACGCAACACATCATGGCAAGAGTCATTCAAATAACTATAACATATAGAACATGCTATACGTTTACCAAACAATCTGTCACTACCGATCGCTAAATCCCATGAAATCTTCCTCCCCGGTGTCGCCTCTGGTATGCGCCGTTTCCTTTCTTTCTGCTGCTCGATCGCAGTTTTCTGCTGCATATTTCACTACGTCCGGCATGTAATCTGCAGTATATGATTTCCTTTTCGGTGCCATTTTAGTTCAGCCCTTCTCAGTTTTTGTAAGTTACCGCCAATGTTGAAATAATCAATTTTAATAGCTACTGATGTAGCAGCAGTTAGCATCCCATGACGCACAATGCACTTCTGCCATGACCCGCCCCCGTTGAATTCTTATTGGTTGACGTGTGTGACGATTGCTGACGTGTGTGTGACGATTGTGGATATTTGCTTAGTCTCTTACGCGAATGAGCTAAATAATATTATTTGATATTTTACGGTAATGTGTTAATAATTTCACACATAAGTCGCTCCGGAGTATATGTCGCACCCCCAGCCAAACTATGAAAAAAAACTGCGACGTATAATCTGAAAAATACGGTACACAAAAGACCAATTTCTCTCAAATATTGTTCACAAATCTGGTAAAGATGTGTTAGTGAGCACGTCTTCTTTGCCAAGATAATACATCCCACCTCACAGGTGTGGCATATCAAGATGCTGATTAAACAGCATGATTATTGCACAGGTGTGCCTTAGGCTGCCCACAATAAAAGGCCAATCTGAAATATGCAGTTTTATTACACTGTACAATGCCACAAATGTGGCAGGTTTTGAGGGAGTGTGCAGTTGGCATGTTGACTGCAGGAATGTCCACCAGAGCTGTTGCCCGTGAATTCAATGTTCATTTCTCTACTATAAGCCGTCTCCAAAGGTGTTTCAGTGAATTTGGCAGTACGATTACAGACCACGTGTAACCACACCAAGCCAGGACCTCCACATCCAGCAGATGCATCTCCATGATCGTCTGAGACCAGCCACCCGGACAACTGCTGCAACAATTGGTTTGCATAACCAAATAATTTATGCACAAACTGTGAGAAACCGTCTCAGGGAAGCTCATCTGCATGCTCGTCGTCCTCATCGGGGTCTCAACCTGACTGCAGTTTCTCGTCGTAACCGACTTGAGTGGGCAAATACTCACATTGGAGAGGTGTTCTCTTCACGGTTTAATCACGGTTTTCACTGTTCAAAGCAGATTGCAGACCGCGTGTCTGGCATCGTGGGGAGGAGCGGTTTGCTGATGTCAATGTGAATCGAGTGGCCCATGGTGGGGGTGGGGTTACAGTACGGGCAGGCGTATGTTATGGACAACGAACACAAGTGCATTTTATTGATGGGATTTTGAATGCATAGAAACACCATGACGAGATCCTGAGGCCCATTATTGTGCCATTCACCCAAGACCATCACCTCATGTTGCAGCATGACAATGCACAGCTTCATGTTGCAAGGATCTGTACACAATTCCTGGAAGCTGGAAACATCCCAGTTTGTGCATGGCCAGCATACTCACCGGACATGCCACCCATTGAGCATGTTTGGGATGATGTGGATCGGCGTATACGACAGAGTGTTCCAGTTCCTGCCAATATCCAGCAACTTCGCACAGCCATTGAAGAGGAGTGGACCAACATTCCACAGGCCACAATCAACAACCTGATCAACTTTATGCGAAGGAGATGTGTTGCACTGCGTGAGGCAAATGGTGGTCACACTAGATACTGATTTCAGGTCCAGGTCTAGTCGAGCTGACCAATATAAGTCTATGAGCACAAACTGATGAAGCCTATACTCGGATGAGCAGCAAAACGTCTTCCAAGACAAACCAAGCAGTCCAGTTGCGATCGATTGAACGCCCTTAGATGACCATGACTTCGATGAATGAGAACCTTCATAGACACAAGATACTGACTGCTTTTCTTTTCTACTGCACATTTCAGAGTGGCCTTTTATCGTGGGCAGCCTAAGGCACACCTGTGCAATAATCATGCTGTTTAATCCGCATCTTAATATGCCACACCTGTGAGGTGGGATGTATTATCTTGGCAAAGAGGAGATGCTCACTACCATAGATTTAGGCAGACTTGTGAACAATATTTGAGAGAAATAGGTATTTTGTGTATATAGTAAAATGTTTAGATCTTTGAGTTCAACTCATGAAAAATGGGAGCAAAAACAAAAGTGTTGCCTTTATATTTTTGTTCAGTATAGAACAGTCCCAAACACATCCAGTTAGTTGTTAAGTGAGACCATCGTCATTTGTAAAACGTCACTTCTTGTCCATCCTCATGCACATTTCACTGGCCTGTCAGTCATGTGACTCCTCCCCAGCAGCCCGCCTGTGTCGTCATGGCGTACCGGCGCCTAGGAAGGTCCTTGAAGCCATTGAACAAGCCAGCAGCCTTGAAAATGGAATAAAAAAAAAAAAAGCAAAGTAGACGAGAGCTCAGAGAAGAGGCTGGGGGGCGTATTTCCGTCGGCAACGCCGCCATCAAACAGTTTAGCTCCTGCAGCCATCTTGAACTCTTTTTAATCTTTAACTGCTCAACATGGTGCCACCAAGTGCTCAAACGCACCAATGTTGGGCTATAGTTATTCTACCTAACTTTCTATTTGCTAGCACGCATCCACTAACAACCTTGAAATGTTTTATTAACGAGCACATTCACTTTACATGTTTATAAGCATGTCTAACTTTACATGTTTATTAGCATGTTGACTAGCATGTCTAACTTTACATGTTTATGAGCATGTTACTAGCATGTCTAACTTTACATGATTATGAACATGTCTAACTGTATGTTTATTAGCATGTTGGCTAACAGGTCTAAATGTACTTGTTTACAAGCATGTCTAACTGTGCATGTTTATTAGCATGTTGACTGGCAGGTTTAACTTTACATGTTTATGAGCATATTAACTAGCAGGTCTAATTTAACATATTCATTAGCATGTCTCCTAGTATGTCTACCTTAACATGTTTATTAGCATGTTATGTAACATGTCTAACTATTTTTATTAGCATGTCTAACTTTACATGTTATTAGCATGTTCAGTAGCATGTCTAACTTTGTTTATTAACTCGGCTAACTTGACATGTTAATTAGCATGTTGAGTTGGATGTCTAACTTTGTTTATTAGCATGGCTAACTTAACATGATATGTTAACCAGCATGCTTAACTTTACATGTTTGTTTGCATTTCTGACTATGTGTTTATCGGCATGATGACAAGCGTGACGAACTTTACACACGTTTATTAGCTTGTTGACTCACATGGCTAACTTTACATGTTTGTTAGCATGTCGTCTAATTTAACATGTTTAACATGTCAGTGCAATACTTCTTCATAACATGGTCACTACTGCCTAGTTTCTCATGTTATATTCTTATTTTACTGTTATATTTTTATTCTCATTGTTCCTTTTTATTTTTATTCTTATTGTAATATGTTTCTATTTTGTTTCCATTTATACCCTCATTATTGACTTTTTACTTTTTAAATTCTATCTCAATTCTGTACACTGCTGCTGGAATTGTAATTTTCCTGAAGGAATCAATAAAGTACTATCTATCTATCTATCTATGTTTATCAGCATGTTGACTAGTATGTCTAACTTTACATGTTTATTAGCAGGTTGACCTAGCAGGCTTACTTTGCATGTTTATTCACATGTTACCTAACTTGTTTAACTTTGCATGTTTATTAGCATGTTGACTAGCATGCTTAACTTTACATGTTTGTTAGCATTTTTAACCTAGTGGTTAGAGTGTCCGCCCTAAGATCGGTAGTTTGTGAGTTCAAACCCCGGCCGAGTCATACCAAAGACTATAAAAATGGGACCCATTACCTCCCTGCTTGGCACTCAGCATCAAGCGTTGGAATTGGGGGTTAAATCACCAAAAAATGATTCCCGGGCGCGGCACCGCTGCTGCCCACTGCTCCCCTCACCTCCCAGGGGGTGGAACAAGGGGATGGGTCAAATGCAGAGGACAAATTTCACCACACCTAGTGTGTGTGTGACAATCATTGGTACTTTAACTTTAACTTGTCTGCATGTTGACTAGCATGTCTAACTTTACATGTTTATTAACATATTCAGCAGCATGACTAACTTTACACATGGTTTTAGCATGTTTACTACCATGGTTAGCTTTACATGTTTATTAGCACGTCGACTAGCGTGATGAGTGGTTTAGTTATACTATTATATTTAAGTATTATTTAAAAGTCCTGCCACTACAACAACCTGTGGTGCTTCAGAGCATCGGCGGGTGTTGTTGAAGATTCTAAGAAGAGTTTGTCTGGGAGCTTAGTGGAAGTGAGGCTAAAAGGTGGAACAGCATGGAAAGTTCAGAGCTCTGACTCTAAACAAAGTATTAGGCACGTTGAGCGCGGGGGCGTAGCAACAAAGGAGCTTTTAGCCGCAGGACGTGTTTTTGTTGTTGCCGGGAATTCCTGCGGTGATTCGTTGTCTCTGCCGGGCATCTGCTTGGAGGAAGAAAGCAGCAGCAGGGGTCTCTGTAGAGACTTTCTACCTTGTCCCTACCCATTGGTGTTGAGACGCAGGGGGCGGGGCCTCCCCATGAAAGAGTGGCATGAATAACAAGACACACTCACACTGACACAAAAGGGGTGCACGCATTCATCCGTGGAGCTTTGAGTGCTCGCTCTTTGTTTGCTAATCCACGCTTCATCCGGCCCCGCCCCCTCTCCACTCTCTCCTCTTTCACTTCCTGATCATTCAAAGAAAGTCCGATAATTGTAAAAGTAATCAGATTACTCCACAGCTCCTCAGCCGTCAGATCTGTGTGCGTGCGCGCGTATGCATTTTGACTATCGCCTTCTCACCACCCGTTTTTCTACGTGCAGGAGTCAGCGGCGTGCTCCTCCCTGTGAGGAGGACCAAAGAAGAGGAGGTGGCGGAGCATCTCTCTTGGTGCCAATCAAGTGGGGGAGGAGCCAAAAGAAACAGTGGGCGGGGTTTTATTAGGGGTGAATGCCCCGCCCCCTTTAGCCCATCGTCTTTGAGAATGTTCCAGAATCTCCGCGTGGGCGGCGTCAGAATGAGCGTGTTCCTGCTGGCTGTGCTCCTGGTGGGCGTGCGAGGAGAACACGGTGGAGGTGAGCTGGAGGCCTCCATGCACTCGTCGCTCCTCCTCCACTTCCAGGAAGACACCGCAGATGCCAACGTGGCCGCCGTGAAGCCGAACTTCCCAGACTCCTCAGCGGTGGTGGGCCGGCTCTTCCAGATGAAGGTGCCTACCAAGATGGAGGACACGTACGTGGGCGACGTGATGCAGGTGAGTCGCTAAGATAGTTGAATGTCATTTATTTACCGTATTTTTCGGACTATAAATTGCAGTTTTTTTCATAGTCTGGCCGGGGGTGCGACTTATACTCAGGAGCGACTTATGTGTGAAATTATTAACACATTAACGTAAAATATCAAATAATAATATTTATCTCATTCACGTAAGAGACTAGACGTATAAGATTTCATGGGATTTAGCGATTAGGAGTGACAGATTGTTTGGTAAACGTATAACATGTTCTATATGTTATAGTTATTTGAATGACTCTTACCATAATATGTTACGTTAACATACCAGGCGCGTTCTCAGTTGGTTATTTATGCGTCATATAACGTACACTTATTCAGCCTGTTGTTCACTATTCTTTATTTATTTTAAATTGCCTTTCAAATGTCCATTCTTGGTGTTGGGTTTTATCAAATAAATTTCCCCCAAAAATGCGACTTATACTCCAGTGCGACTTATATGTTTTTTTCCTTCTTTATTATGCATTTTTCGGCCGGTGCGACTTATACTCCGGAGCGACTTATACTCCGAAAAATACGGCACTCAACTCTTTACCACTAAACTTTACTCCTACAGTAACTTTTACCCTGTAGCAACTTTACACCAAAAGTAACTTTAACCCTGTAGCAACTTTACACCAAAAGTAACTTTAACCCTGTAGCAACTTTACACCAAAAGTAACTGTCCTCCTAATGTAACTGTACCCCAATAGTAACTAATCCAAATGTCATTTTTTTTCCTGGGGTAATTTTACCCTTTAAGAAACTAAGCCTAAAGTAACTGTCCTTCTAAAGTAACTTTAATCCTAAAGTAAGGTTACTAAAGTAACTTTTTAACCCTGGAGTAACCGCAAAAGTAATTAATCTGAAAGTAACTGTCCTCCTAATGTAAATCTACCTCAAAAGTACCTAGTCTAAATGTAATTGTACTCTTAGGTAACTTTACACCTGAAGTTACTACACCTAAAATAATTTTACCCCTAAAATAACTGTCCTCCTGCAATTTTTTTGTGTCATTGTCCCCCCCTTGGGACCCACCCAAATTGAAATACGACTGAGAACCTGATATGTAATTATTTGTTGTTGTTTTTATCTATGTAAACCACTCTGACTTGATGGCATCAGCATCTACATAGAAGACTTGTGTTTTCTCACGCCCTCCCTGACACCTTATCATGCCCGCCCCTCTATATAAGAAGTATCGGTTAAATGATGATAAAACTTTAAAGGATATCTGTATTTCATATATGCCAGCATGTTTAGCACAACCATTAAGGGGCGCCACACATTCATGTGGAAAAATAAAGCCGCCCCGCCACCACCAGAACACACTTTTCATCATGATAAAGCCGTGTAACGTTATCTTCACACAATAACTTATTTGGAACAAACAATACTCATCCATCTTCATGGCAGCTGCGTTCTTTAGGCCAGTGTTTGTCAACCACTGTGCCGTGGCCCACTAGTGTGCAAATCAATAATTATAATCTGCAAATAATGTGCCGTTGCTTAGCGTCTGTGCCGTGTAGAGCTCTGCAGGGTAACCATGTAATACTCTTTCATATCAGTAGTTGGCAGCAGGTAGTTAATTGCTTTGTCGAAATGTGTCGGATGAGACAAGGATGGTTTGTTGTGATCCAAATATGCAGACCACAGCGTGAAGGTAAAAAGGTATGTACGGTAATGCTTAAACCAAAAATGAACAAAAGGAAAAGGCAATGAAGCATAGGGAAGGCTACGCAAAACGACAGTAAAACTGAACTGGCTACAAAGTAAACCGAAACAAAATGCTGGACGACAGCAAAAACTTGCAGCGTGTGGGACCAGAGACGGCGTACAATGTCCACACAAAGAAGGATAGCAACAACTTAAATAGCCTTGCTTGCTAACACAAAGCAGGTGCGGGGAATAGCGCTCAAAGGAAGGCATGAAACTGCTACAGGAAAACAGCAACAAAACAGGAAGGCAAGAACTAAAGCACTACACACAGGAAAATACCAACAAACTCAAAATAAGGCACGACGACCTGGTGGAGTTTCATTTTTTAACGTTTTCTGCTGGTGGTGTGCCTCCGTATTTTTTAATGAAAAAAATGTGCCTTGCCTCAAAAAAGGTTTAAAAACACTGCTTTAGGCATACAAATATACCTGATATAACTTTTTAACAATAAGTACAGGATCAAAGTCTGTGTACTACATGTCCTCAGTAAACTGAAGGATTATGTACAGTCAGTGTGTATTTGTGATCATATTTCTTGTTTGAGCCTGTTGGTCGACTCGAACAGTGCTGCCACCTAGCTGGACGCTTTTGTATCGTTCAAGAACGAAAAAGAACGCTCCCCCGACACCTCATCGGGCGCCTGCCCCACTATTTGAGAAGCGCTTTCCTAAGGTAACTTTACACTTAAAGTAACTGTTCCTAGTAGGTAACCTTACCTGGAACTAATAGTGACAACGTTGTCACATACACAGAAACAAGAATGCGCGTGTCCAGCAAGGAGCGCTGTGATTGGCCGGTGGATCACAATGGCGTCTCGTATGTAAATCTAATCTTGTTGCTAGGCAACAAGGGGACACATAACAGCATGAGGAGCAGAGCGGTCGCTTGCGGTGATGGCGTTTGGCGGTCGGAGCGACTCACCACTGACCACGAGTCTGCTAGTTGTCAGTGCACGTGGTGGCGTATACACGTGCGCGGGACTGTAAAAAGCTTCAAACATATGAATGTAAGCTAATTACATAGCAACATGCTCGCCCGCCACTGTGATTCATGTCTTTTAGTGTGTGTGTACGTGCGTGTGTGTACGTGTACAGTCTCACGTGCATGTTGTGGCCTGTGAGCGGTGTTTCGCTTGATTGACAGTTGATTGTCCTTCATGACAGCAAGATGATGTCATCTGCTGCTCCCTGTCTCATGGAAATATTCATCACACACGCGCACGTTGACACTCGCGCACGCGCGCGCCATAAGCATGTTTAACAACCCCCCCCCCCCCCCCGCCCACGGTCTCAAATTTTCCACTGGAGACGCTCGACTCGGCCAGGAATCCCCCCACCCACCACACATGCCTTACCCCTCTTTTCTATTTTCATCTCTTCCTTCCATACTTTCATTCCCTTATTTCCTTCACATGTCCCTTTTCTCCCTTCTGTTTGTGTGTGTGTGTATCTGATGAGGAGTTGTGGGCGTGGCCATGTGAAGCATTTGTGTAATGGCGTGTAAAGCACCTCTCATTTGTCTGTTGCCCTGTCATTGGCATTGGTGAGCGTTACAGAGGACATAGTTTGCTACAAGAGGGCATTACTAGCCCTCCTGTCTTTGCCTTGGAACACGATTAAAGACGGCGTTGTGTGTCCTCCCTCAGCTTGTCTCCACGGTGATGCGTCTCACTTTGTGAAGTGACGTGAATTATATTTATATAGCGCTTTTTCTCTAGTGACTCAAAGCGCTTTACATAGTGAAACCCAATATCTAAGTTACATTTAAACCAGTGTGGGTGGCACTGGGAGCAGGCGGGTAAAGTGTCTTGCCCAAGGACACAACGACAGTGACTAGGATGGCGGAAGAGGGGATCGAACCTGGAACACTGAAGTTGCTGGCACTGCCACTCTACCAACCGAGTTATACCGCCCCAACCAAGTCGCCGCTTTGTAATTGCTCGACTTATTTAGGTCAAATCTTTCCTTTTATTTCTGAGCAAGCCAATGTGCGTAACGTCACTCACATAAAGTTGTGATGCCAGTGAATGTGACCTCAGCATCTTCTCACGTTTCAGATTTCCGAGTCGGGGAAGGACGTTCTGCCCACCTGGCTGCACTGGGACGCCGCCCGCAGAACGCTGCAGGGTCTACCGCTGGACGAGGACAAAGGCGTCCATTACATCTCAGTGACCCTGTCCAACCACTCCGAGTCGTCGGCATCGTCTTCATCGGAGGTGTTCTCCATCGAGGTGCACCCTGAAGATAATTCGGAGGCTGACTCGCCTCAGATTACGTCCAACCAAGTCGCCACTGAACGCGACCTGTTCACGTGCGGCGATGAGGAACCGACCACGGTGTTGACAGTCATCCTAGATGCCGATTTGACCAAAATGAGCTCCCGCCAGAGGGTGGCGCTCTTGGACAACATGCAGAGCTTTTCGGGCATGGAGCTGCCCTTCATGAAGATTCTTCCTGTGGTCAATAATCGTCTCTTTGACATGTCTGCTTTCATGGCAGGACCCGGGAACGCCAAAAAGGTGAGTCATGCCGTCCTGTGTGACACATTCTACCATTAGTGGCACTGAGAGGTGTACGTAACAAAGTTATTTGTCCTACCAGGTGGTGGAGAACGGTGCCTTGCTCTCTTGGAAGCTCGGTTGTTCACTCGACCAGAGCACCGTCCCAAACATTGACAGCGTCCAGGGGCCAGCAAAGGCGGGCACCATGTCGGCTGAGTTGGGCTACCCCGTGGTGGGCTGGCACATCGCTAACAAGAAGCCCCACATTCCCAAGCGTGTGCGGCGCCAGTTCAACAACACCCCTACGCCGGTCCTGGCCGTGCTTCCTCCTACCAGCGTTGTCGAACCTCCAGTGAGGATTGTTCCAACGATGTCTTCCCCTGCCATTGCTGCTCCCACCGAAAGCTCTGCACCGCCTGTTCGAGGGCCTGTACCGCTACCAGGCAAGCCGACCATTCGAGTCCGCGACCCGATTAGCCACACGCCCACTTTGGGGCCTCCTCAACCTACCAGGGTGATGGAGACCACCAGCACCATCCCCATCGAACCAACTATGACCAGGCCCACCTTCGTGGAAGCTACCGCCACACCGCCTACACCCACCCGAAAACCTACCAAGAAGCCCAAAAGACCCAAAACCACCCCCATGCCCAAAGAACCAAAGACAACCACTGCAAAGCCATCCAGACGCACCACGCCGTCTCCTGGCGTCCTTCCAGATCCCTTCAATGAAAAACCAGTGTTACGCAATCCCATCGACCAGGTCAATGCTTTAGTGGGTACGTACTTCGAGGTCAAGATCCCCTCGGACACCTTCTTCGACAAAGAAGACGGAACCACCGACAAACTGCGTCTGAGTCTGAGAAAGAACCTAAACGAAGTGGTCGGTGAAGGTTCCTGGATCCAGTTCAACACTACCAGCCAGCTTCTCTACGGCCTTCCCGATGTGCAGAACGCTGGAAAGCATGAATACTTCATGCAGGCCACTGACAAAGGTGGACTGAATGTTATCGACGCTATTGAGGTCCGCGTCGACCGCTGGCCCGCTAACGACAAAACTCCTGTCGTGTTCACGGCCCGACTGGAAGGAGAGCCGCGCTCCGTTACACACGACATCCACAAGAAAATCCTGCTGGTCAGGAAGCTGGCGTACGCTTTGGGAGACCGCAACAGCAGCATGGTGAGCCTGAAGAACATCAGCAAAGGTTCCATCCAGGTGGAGTGGACCAACAGCAGCCTGCCGCAGCATCCTTGTCCCAAGGAGCAGATCATGACCATGAGCAGGATGCTTGCCGACGCCGACGGAAGGCCGTCACAAACCTTCCAGAATTCCATGGAGCCGGAATTTCGACCTCTGGGCGTCAAGGTGAAGGGGCGGGCCAGCTGCAGGACTTACTCCTTCATTCCCCCGGGAGAGACGGAAATCCCGGAACATGTGGCAGTCACACCGGCACTGGGAACCGGGAGGCAGAGTACAGATGACGTCTACCTCCACACGGTCATTCCCGCCGTGGTGGTGGCGGCCATCCTGTTGATCGCGGGAATCATGGCCATGATCTGTTACAGGAAGAAGCGGAAGGGGAAGCTGACCCTGGAGGATCAGGCAACTTTCATCAAGAAAGGCGTTCCCATCATCTTCGCCGACGAGCTGGACGACTCCAAACCGCCGGCCTCTTCCAGCGCGCCCCTGATCCTCCAGGAAGAGAAGCCTCCTTTGCCACCTCCCGAGTACCCCAACGTGGCCGCGCCAGAGACGGCGCCCCTAAACCGGGAAGTGCTGGGAGAGTACACGCCACTCCGGGACGAGGACCCCAATGCGCCTCCTTACCAGCCGCCGCCGCCCTTCACCACGCCCATGGAGGGTAAAGGCTCCCGACCGAAGAACATGACTCCCTACAGATCTCCTCCGCCCTACGTGCCCCCTTAAGACCTGCTTTGCCACGTCCCTTGCTGCTCACGCCGCTTCCTGGTCTTCTTCACCGTCTGGACTTCTTTGCGGCCGGACGTACAAGGTGCTAATGGTCAACACCGCTACGGGGTTTGCCTTTTTAGGGCGTAGGGGGTAGGGGGCGGGGTTGGGCAGGTTGGACAGACTTCAGTTTTAGTGGTCGCCGAGGGGCTAAAGATGCACGTGACCTTTGACCACAACACATGGTTGCAATTGCCAAGCGAGAAACGTGCGCTTTGGTCGTGGCGACTTTTGATTTTTTTGGGTGGGGCAGTGGTGTTTTATTTTTCTGCATTATCAAGAGTTTTCTTTTTTATCAGGAAGGAGTCGTTTTCCTAACACTTTACATTTTTCAATAACACAAAAGGTGTGTGTGTGTGTGTGTTTGTAAGCGTGATCAAAGTTGACAACACGCAGGTTGTCATGGCGATGCAGTGGGACTGCTTCCAGAGTACATATATAAAGATGGGGGAGGTGGGCGGGGTCTAAATAAACCTGCAGGTTTTTGTTTTTTTTGTTCTGTTTGTGAGAAGCAATAAATTAAATCCAGTGTGCGGGAATAAATGAGCGAATGATTGATTAAGGTGCTCCTATCATGTCAGCAGACACAAGGCAAAAAAAAAAAAAAAATCGCTGCAGGTTAAGATTATTTTTCTACGTAAAGAGGATGAGGTCACCAATGTCACACGGAAAGAATCTTCTAGAACTTTTTTAATCCACTTTTGATACTTGCCCCAGTGACCATGACTGAACAAGTAATACTTCTAAACTAGACGCTATGTTCATTAGTTTAATTTGTGTGCCTTTGCATTTATCTTTGCTCATACTTGATGTACTTTTATTTTGACATGACTGACGTTTGATTGGCCGACGCTAACGAGCTTCTTTTGCTTCTCCATAATAAAATCCAACTGGTACGACTTTTATCATCTTCATCTCATCTTTGCTCACCGTCCTCTTTGGTGTTTTCAGTTGCTTCTCATACATATTGATGGTTCACTGCTCTTCTGAAGATGCTGCACTCACACTTAATAATAAATCCGTGTGGACGTTGACATCATTATTCATGTTTAAGAATAGCACATCAATATGGATCCCTGGATGGTCGCTGTCCTTTTTCCTTGCAGCCCCTATAGTCATAGGGTTGCAACAACTAATCGATTAAATCGATTATAAAAATAGTTGGCGATTAATTTAGTCATCGATTCGTTGGATCTATGCTATGCGCATGCGCAGAGTCTACTTTTTTTTATTTTTTTTTTATAAACTGCAACATTTACAAACAGCTGAGAAACAATAATCAAAATACGTATGGTGCCAGTATGCTGTTTTTTTCAATGAAATACTGGAAAGGATAGAAATGTACTTTGTCTCTTTTATCCGATTATTAATCGAAGTAATAATCGACAGATTAATCGATTATCAAATTAGTTGTTAGTTGCAGCCCTACACTTGACGCAGTTATGAGTAGACTTTGGTCCAAACTGAATCAAAGCGTCCTCAGGAGGTTGTTTGGGCCCTGTGGGAACGCCCGTTAACAGCAGCGAGTCAAACAGGAAGTACTTTTAATTAAGCCCTCGCCCAATGCCGGGGGTGCCGCCAACACGTCCATTGCGTTTATAATCACAGACTAATTGGCGAGGAAGGTTAAACACGACAACTCTAACCTTGACGTCTTCAAGGCCAGTATGATGAAATGGGGTTGGGTTGGGGGGGGGGGGGGGGGGGGGGAATTAGGGGACATATCACATGACTTTTCGGCTTCATGGTGTTTATCTTGAAGGGGAACATTATCACCAGACCTATGTAAGTGTCAATATATACCTTGATGTTGCAGAAAAAAGACCATATATTTTTTTTAACCGATTTCCGAACTCTAAATGGGTGAATTTTGGCGAATTAAACGCCTTTCTAATATTCGCTCTCGGAGCGATGACGTCACGTTGTGACGTCACATCGGGAAGCAATCCGCCATTTTCTCAAACACCGAGTCAAATAAGCTCTGTTATTTTCCGTTTTTTCGACTGTTTTCCGTACCTTGGAGACATCATGCCTCATCGGTGTGTGGTCGGAGGGTGTAACAACACGAACAGGGACGGATTCAAGTTGCACCAGTGGCCCAAAGATGCGAAAGTGGCAAGAAATTGGACGTTTGTTCCGCACACTTTACCGACGAAAGCTATGCTACGACAGAGATGGCAAGAATGTGTGGATATCCTGCGACACTCAAAGCAGATGCATTTCCAACGATAAAGTCAAAGAAATCTGCCGCCAGACCCCCATTGAATCTGCCGGAGTGTGTGAGCAATTCAGGGACAAAGGACCTCGGTAGCACGGCAAGCAATGGCGGCAGTTTGTTCCCGCAAACGAGCGAGCTAAACCCCCTATCGAACCTAGCTCTCCTGGCCTGCTGACATCAACTCCAAAACTGGACAGATCAGCTTTCAGGAAAAGAGCGCGGATGAGGGTATGTCTACAGAATATATTAATTGATGAAAATTGGGCTGTCTGCACTCTCAAAGTGCATGTTGTTGCCAAATGTATTTCATATGCTGTAAACCTAGTTCATAGTTGTTAGTTTCCTTTAATGCCAAACAAACACATACCAATCGTTGGTTAGAAGGCGATCGCCGAATTCGTCCTCGCTTTCTCCCGTGTTGCTGGCTGTCGTGTCGTTTTCGTCGGTTTCGGTTCACTTCAAACCGATATGGCTCAATAGCTTCAGTTTCTTCTTCAATTTCGTTTTCGCTACCTGCCTCCACACTACAACCATCCGTTTCAATACATTCGTAATCTGTTGAATCGCTTAAACCGCTGAAATCCGAGTCTGAATCCGAGCTAATGTCGCTATAGCTTGCTGTTCTTTCCGCCATGTTTTTTTGTGTTGGCTTCACTATGTGACGTCACAGGAAAATGGACGGGTGTTTATAACGATGGTTAAAATCAGGCACTTCGAAGTTTTCTTTAGGGATATTGCGTGATGGATAAAATTTTGAAAAAAACTTCGAAAAATATATACTAAGCCACTGGGAACTGATTTTTAATGGTTTTAACCATTCTGAAATTGTGATAATGTTCCCCTTTAAAGCTGCATGTGAGTTTAGCAGCAGGATTTGTGGACCCCTGGTTCTAACCAAGCGTCTGAAAGGCTGGACTGTGCCGGATGACCACTGTTACGTCACCGTAGCAACGTCAGAGGCACGCTTGACATGGCCGCACGTCAAGTTGCCATTGGGACAAGCCTCGGAATGTCCACTTCCACAAAAACAAAAGGTCAGATCACATTCACATTACGGTCCTCTGACCTTTTCAGTTCAAAACATCAGTCCTAAAGAATCCCAGGGCCACGCCCACCTCCCGGCGGGCATGCGTTGTCGTTGTCACAGAGACGGGCGACAAACAAGTGCCTTCATCTTTCCTCCTCCTCACATAATCGTCGGCATAGGCGCCGCCCACTTGGCGTCCGAAACAAAGCAGCAATAGAATTGGCCACAAAGGTTCCTTTTGGAACCTCATTTGACCTATGACGCAGGCAGGAAGAACATGCTCCAATAATATTCATATTCCTATCAATAAAAACTAGCCACAAGTCAGGGGGGGCAAACTCATTTTCATGGTGGGCCACGACGCAGTTACGGCCGCCCTCCACGGGCCATTTGCAACTGCCAAACCATAAAAATGTATAATCGCTACATAAGGTGTACTCAGTTGCCCCTTTCATTGGATTATTATATTTTACGCCCAGAGACTGATTTAAAAATGGCTTTATAATCAGAAGTCAAGTTGACAGGCAGATATTAAAGGTAAAGAAATGTAATTTCAAAAAGGGTATACGACAAAAACATGCTTGGAATAGCTGTGCATCAAATAATAGTAAAGAACTGCATGTTGCATGCAAACCATTTTTTTTGTCAAAATTGAAAGAAATGATGAAAGGCCTTAATGAGTCACATTTACAGGTTTTTGCAGGCTCCAGAAAAATGTGCCAGATGTGCCTTAAGTTTGACACCTGCATGCACGAGTGTTAGCCGTGCTATTGCAAGTGTATCCTGTGGTCCTGTAAAGCAGTGGTCCCCAACCACCGGGCCACCGATTGGTACCAGGCCGCACAAGAAATTAAAAAAAAAATGTTTTTTTATTTTTTTTATTAAATCAACATACAAAACACAATATATACATTATATACCAATATAGATCAATACAGTCTGCAGGAATACTGTCCGTAAGCACACATGATTGTATTTCTTTATGAAAAAAAAATTAAAAATTAAAAATGTTATATATATATATATATATATATATATATATATATATACACATATATATACACCCCCCAGTCCGTGGGACAAATTTTCAAGCGTTGACCGGTCCGCAGCTACAAAAAGGTTGGGGACCACTGCTGTAAGGCAGGGGTTCTTAACCTTTTTGACCTCGGGGTCCCAACTTTTTCATTACAGAGGGGCCCAGCGCCAACTCAAATATTAACACTGAATCGGTCATCTAATTCTTGATTTTAATCATATTCAATAATTATATCTAACCTACTTACAGTTTAACACAAGGGTACCCAAACTACGACCCGCGGGCCGGATCCGGCCTGTCAGCGTCCAAAATCCAGCCCGCAAGAAGTCCAAAGTTTAAAAAAAATATATATATCCCCTGCTGGCCCCATTATGGACTGGACTCTCACACGATTAACTAGAGCCACTCGGCGTCTATTGCACCAGTCGCCCAGGGGGGGGTCTCCACATCTGCGGTCCCCTCCAAGGTTTCTCATTGTATCCCATTGGGTTGAGTTTTTTCTTGCCCTGATGTGGGATCTGAGCCGAGGATGTTGTTGTGGCTTGTGCAGCCCTTTGAGACACTTGTGATTAAGGGCTATATGAATACACTTTGATTGATTGAGTGATTAATATATATATATATATATATATATATATATATATATATATATATATATATATATATATATATATATATATATTTTTTTTTAAATATGTCCTTTCTAATCCATTTTCTACCGCTTGTTACTCTTGGTGTCTCCTAGCAACTCAGGCAAATCATATTGTCTAAAAATGCATTTTTCCATTGATAATGTGACATCATCGCGCTCGGAATATACTGTATATATATACATATATATATATATATATATATATATATATATATATATATATATATATATATATATATATATATATATATATATATGTATATATATACCGTATATATATATATGTATATATATATATATATATATATATATATGTATATATATATATATATATGTATATATATATATATATCCATATACATATACATATACATGTACACATACACAGGCCGGCCCCCGGGCAGATTGTTTCAACCCAATGCGGCCCCTCGAGTCAAAAAGTTTGGGGACCCCTGGTTTAACAGATTAACAACCTTGTCAAATGAAATGAAAACATGTGTTAATCACAAAATGATGACAGACATACATAATACTGCAAAAGAAGAGACTCATAAAAACTGATGAAAAATACATTTACATGCAGTGTAAATGTAAAAATACATTTGAACTAATATTAGATAATGTTTCTTGAATTAGTGCACTTAAGTCAGAATTTTTGCGATTTGTTTGCTTGAGAATAGAATAGAATAGAATAGAACATATCTTTATTGTCATTGTACATCGTACAACGAAATTGTATGCAAAACTAATTTAGTGCAAATTCATAATAAAACATAAAAACATAGATAAAAATACATAAAAATAGCAAGCACACAGCTCACATGCACAGTCATTATTGTCTTGTGTTCAGCGACACTATCGGGTAAAAAGTGTTCTTAAATCGGTTTGTCCGGCATTTTATTGTCCTGTATCTCCTGCCCGAGGGCAGCAGTTCAAAAAGTTTATGTCCAGGGTGAGATGGGTCCCTTATGATGTTTTGGGCCTTTTTTGAGGCACCTGGCACTGTACAGTTCATCTAGGGATGGGAGAGAGCAGCCAGTGATCTTCATGACACTTTTTATGACCCTCTGAAGTGCATTTCTCTCTGCCGCTGTGCAGCTGGCATACCATACACACATGCAGTATGTCATACCATACACACATGCAGTATGTCATACCATACACACATGCAGTATGTCATACCATACACACATGCAGTATGTCAGCACACTCTCTATTGAGCAGCGATAGAAGGACACAAGCAGTTTGTGTGACAGGTTGTTCTTTTTGAGGAGTCTCAGAAAGTAAAGTCTCTGCTGTGCCTTTTTGATGGTCCCTGAGGTGTTCATACTCCACGACAGGTTTTCCTCGATCTAGATCCCCAGGAACCTGAAGTTAGAGACCCTTTCCACGTAGTCCCCATTGATGTACAGTGGTTGGATGTTTATTGTTTTTTTCTTCCGGAAAATCCATGATCAGCTCCTTCGTCTTAGTGGTGTTAAGGATCAGGTTGTTTGTTGTTAAAGGGGAACATTATCACAATTTCAGAAGGGTTAAAACCATTAAAAATCAGTTCCAAGTGGCTTATTTTATTTTTCGAAGTTTTAAAAAAAATTTTACCCATCACGCAATATCCCGAAAAAAAAGCTTCAAAGTGCCTGATTTTAACCATCGTTATATACACCCGTCCATTTTCCTGTGACATCACATAGTGAAGCCAATACAAACAAACATGGCGGAAAGAACAGCAAGGTATAGCGACATTAGCTCGGATTCAGACTCGGATTTCAGCGGCTTAAGCGATTCAACAGATTACGCATGTATTGAAACGAATGGTTGTAGTGTGGAGGCAGGTAGCGAAAACGAAATTGAAGAAGAAACTGAAGCTATTGAGCCATATCGGTTTGAAGTGAACCGTATGCAAGCGAAACCGATGAAAACGACACGGCAGCCAGCGACACGGGAGAAAGCGAGGACGAATTCGGCGATCGCCTTCTAACCAACGATTGGTATGTGTTTGTTTGGCATTAAAGGAAACTAACAACTATGAACTAGGTTTACGGCATATGAAATACATTTGGCAACAACATGCACTTTGAGAGTGCAGACAGCCCATTTCAGGCCCGCTAAAAACGTATATTTTTCCACGATTTCAGCACTCAGGTTAACCATACCTAAATAGACACAAAATACTGCATTACACAAGACTACCCGAATGTACACGAATGATTGAAAAAAATTAATGTTTTTAAGCTAAATTATTGGTAAACACAGTTTATGTATAATAATTTACGTAAAACCGCGAGTAATGAATAACGTTTTCATCAATTAATATATTCTGTAGACATACCCTCATCCGCTCTCTTTTCCTGAAAGCTGATCTGTCCAGTTTTGGAGTTGATGTCAGCAGGCCAGGAAAGCTAGGGTCGATATTCTTCTCTTGATCATCTTCGGTGGCATAAGGGACGGTTGCCATCTCTGTCGTAGCATAGCTTTCGTCGGTAAAGTGTGCGGAACAAACGACTGACCATTTCGTCGGCTTTCCCCACACCCTCGTATTTTGAACAAATTTCGTCCAATTTCTTGCCACTTTCGCATCTTTGGGCCACTGGTGCAACTTGAATCCGTCCCTGTTCGTGTTGTTACACCCTCCGACAACACACCGACGAAAGTGAGAAAATAGCGGATTGCTTCCCGATGTGACGTCACGTTGTGACGTCATCGCTCCGAGAGCGAATAATAGAAAGGCGTTTAATTCGCCAAAATTCACCCATTTAGAGTTCGGAAATCGGTTAAAAAAATATGTGGTCTTTTTTCTGCAACATCAAGGTATATATTGACGCTTACATAGGTCTGGTGATAATGTTCCCCTTTAAGGACCAGATTGTAATTACGGTCACAGGTGATGGAAAAGTGTATTACACATGAGTACATGTGGCCCGTACGGACCACAGCTGAGAAACAGATAGTTTTGGGCGGCCCTCTCGTGGGCGTTTACGGCCCAACAATGAATAGGAAACACTGCTGAAAAGGACACAGAAATAGTCAGGCCATACAAGGTACTGAATGTCCACTGGTGGTAAACGTAAATGTTAATTAAATTAGATACTGTATTAAATGCTACTATGTTTAAGTTTGTTAGTTACAAATACCATATTTGTAAAATCACAAAAAATTAAATACAACTTTTATCGCAACTATGTGAAAAAGCTGCAGCAAAACCAGACTTTTAAGCCGCAAAATGACAACAACAAAAAAGCCTGTGAAATGCAGGGACTGAAAAAAGGGGATTTTTGATGCAAAAGCGAGCCTGCGAACGAAAGTGATGTGATGCCGTTACATTTATTGTGGCCTAGTGGTTAGAGTGCCCGCCCTGAGAGCGGTAGTTCGTGACTTCAAACCCCGGCCGAGTCATACCAAAGACTATACAAATGGGACCCGTTACCTCCCTGCTTGGCACTCAGCATTAAGGGTGGGAATTGGGGGTTAAATCACCAAAAAATATTCCTGGGCGTGGCCACTGCTGCTGCTCACTGCTCCCCTCACCTCACAGGGGGTGGAACAAGGGGATGGGTCAAATGCAGAAGACACATTTCACCACACCTAGTGTGTGTGTGACAATCATTGGTACTTTAACTTTAACTTAACTTAACAAGGCACCGAGCTTTGCCCCCATGCGTGCTCCCGGTAGGGGACACTAAATATTTCAGGGATACAGAATTTGGGTCAAATGCAGAGGACAAATTTCACCACATGGAGTGTGTGTGTGACAATCATTGGTACTTTAACTTTATAGTGATGATGCTTTTTTGGATGATACAAAAAGTCCTCTTTGATTGACACTTTGTCAACCCTGACATTCAAATTGTTATTTTTCTTTTTTTTTTGCAAATATATTTTATTGAATTTTACAGTTAAAATCACATTTAACATTCATATTTTTTTTCACGCAAACCTTTCATACAGGCACACATCCACTCATAAACACTCGCATGCACACTTGAGGAGAGAGGTGCACTTGAACTTTAACAACTCAAGGTTTACAGTATAGACATTAGAAAAAATACCCATATATTGTATATATATATATCCATCCATCCCGCTCTGGCTCAGGATCAGCAGGCTATCCAGACCATATAGCAAGATGGATGAATATTCCTCGGCATCAAAGATCCTCAGGAAGTGATCACAAGATCACCTCTCGAGGATCTCTCCACCGTTCACACTTAAAAAAGAAAAAGAAAGTCACAGGGCTTGATCAGATGCAAAACAATACAAAATAAAAAGTCACAAAAACCAAAGAAACAAAAAAACAAGTAAACCGTGACAAAACCATATCAAAAGTGACACACAAAAAAACAATAGTAGTCATTATTTGACATTCGAAACAAGAATATTAGTTATAAAATTCCAGTCTTTGGTCTTTTATGACTTTTCATCCTGTACGCCAGGGGTCCCCAAACTACGGGCAGCGGGAAGTCCCAAGTAAAAAAATTTTTTTTTTTTTTTTTTTTTAAATCTGTCCTTTCTAATCCATTTTCCACCACTTTTTACTCTCGGTGTCTCGTAACCGCTCTGGCAAATCATATTGTCTAAAAATGCATTTTCCCATCGATAACGTGACATCATCAGCAAAGTGTGCGCTCTTTCAGTCAGTTAGTGCACGAGGAATATATATATATATATATATAAAGTTAAAAGTTAAAGTATCCATGATTGTCACACACACACTAGGTGTGGCGAAATTATTCTCTGCATTTGACCCATCACCCTTGATCACCCCCTGGGAGCAGTGAGCAGCAGCGGTGGCCGCGCCCGGGAATCATTTTTGGTGATTTAACCCCCCAATTCCAACCCTTGATGCTGAGTGCCAAGCAGGAGGTAATGGGCCCCATTTTTATAGTCTTTATATATATATACCGGTATATATATATATATATATATACCGGTATATATATATATATATATATATATATATATATACATATAATATATATATATATATATATATATATATATATATATATATATATATATATACACACACACATATACTATATATATATATATATATATATATATATATATATATATATATATATATATATATATATATATATATATATATATATATATATATATATATATATATATATACATAAACTGTGTATATATATATATATACACAGTTTATGTATATATATATATATATATATATATATACAGCCCGGCCAAATTGTTTTAACCCAATACAGCCCCTTTGTCAAAAAGTTTGGGGACCCCTGCTGTACGCCAATATGTCCTCTTAATATGAAGTTTATTCAGACCGAAGCGCTGATTCAGCAGTTTAAAGCTTCATGACAACTGAAACTTACGACAGGTTTTGCTGTCATCTGTTGGTCTACATCAGGGGTGTCCAAACTTTTTTGACTAGGTGGCCGCATTGTGCTTAAAAATATGGGTACGGTATCGCGGTACTAAAGTACGAATGAGTCATAAATTGTACTATACCGCCTCTAAAAAGTCCCTCTTTTAATGTTTATTTTATCAACAGGCACGACGGCGCGCCGTTGTCACGTCGTGACATTGC
>NC_084575.2:16818066-16830566 GCF_033978685.3 Nerophis lumbriciformis
CCAGGGTGTACCCCGCCTACTGCCCAAATACAGCTGGGATAGGCTCCAGTATATATATATATACACACACACACACACACACACACACACACACACACACACACACACACACACACACACACACACACACACACACACACACACACACACACAGTAATGGTTCGTGCACATGATTTATATGCCACATGACATCGGATCTTGAAACACATTTACATTTAATAAACTAACACATTCTTTATTTATTCTTTTTAATAAGCCATCAGAATTAATTTGCTGGATGATGGAGAGGTTTTGTCAAGAAAAAAAATGTATTACTTAAAAATTCAAAAAAAATCTCTTCTGTTCATCATTGTCCAAGTTACATTAAACTGTCATCTTTCTCTTTATGCCATTTGCTCAAGGTAACAGAAAAAACATTATGCAACCAACCCTGTCATACCATGTTGGCTAAATAAAAACACAGCACATAGAACATTTATTATACTTGTGTTAATTCAACTAGCAAAACCATACAGTCTAAACATTTATTGTTGGTCAGTGTCACATTTGACCAGCGGGTAGTGTCGTGGCCAATGAAGATCTAAGATAGAGTGCAACAGGGATATGCACATGTAAATTGGGTTTTCAACTTTTTTTTAAACGGGATTACCATCCATACATCCATCCATTTTCTACCGCTTGTCCTTTTACCATATTGAGATAAACCCCAGGGCAATTTGGTTTTAATTCAAAGAAAAAAGTGTCAATAAAGTGGCCATTATATGAATTTAAGTAGTTATATAATAATAATAAGCGTAGATAGAACATGTTAAGAGAGAAAATAAGCAGATATTAACAGTAAATGAACAAGTAGATTAATAATTCATTTTCTACCACTTGTCCTTAATAATTTTGACAAAATAAAAGAATGGAAAATGACACAATGTGTTACTGCATACGTCAGCAGCTAAATTAGTAGCCTTTGTTTGCTTACTTACTAAAAAAAATACTATTTTATTTAAGGACAAACTTGCAATAAGAAACATATGTTTAATGTACCGTAAGATTTTTTTTGTTGAAATAAAGCCAATAATGCCATTTTTTGTGGTCCCCTTTATTTAGAAAAGTACCGAAAAGTATCGAAATAATTTTGGTACCGGTACCAAAATATTGGTATCGGGACAACACTAATAGGTAGTAATCTTAGACATTCTTAATTTGAGTCAAGCAACATTTTTATACTTTCATTGGTAGATTTATTCTATATTAGCATTTATGACGTCGTTTAAAAAAAAATATCTTAACATAATAACTCCAAACTTTACAAAAGCCTAGAGCAGGGGTAGGGAACCTATGGCTCTCGAGCCAGATGTGGCTCTTTTGATGACTGCATCTGGCTCTCAGATAAATCTTAGATGACATTGCTTAACACGATAAGTAATGAATAACTCCGCTGGTAATCAGTGTTAAACATAACATTCAAAATATAAAACATTCCCATGCATTTTAATCCGTTTCTACCGCACTTGTTCAAGAAGTCGCATTAATGTTAAGTATTTTATTTATTAATGTTTAGCTTCAGAATAACAATGTTTGTAAAAATAATTAAAATGTTGGTCTCACTTAAAAATACACGCATTTAGTTCTATGCAGTGTTAAAAAATATTATATGGCTCTCACGGAAATACATTTTAAATTATTTGGCTTTCATGGCTCTCAGCCAAAAAGGTTCCTGACCCCTGGCCTAGAGGGGCCTCCTCCACTTCGACGGTCCCTACACGTATTGGACATGGTTCAATGGCGCCCTCTGCTGGCCAAAGTTAATTAAACGTCATCTAAGAAATTGTATGACAGCGTGACGTAAAATCAGGAATGGTCAAACCTGTGGTCTGCGAATTTTACAAATTGGAGGCCAAAATGACAAACTTCTATAGACAATTCTCACATTGGGGTTTATGAATTTGATAATGTGACACACCAACTTATCTTAGGAGACAATAAAGGTGCGTCTCTTGCTGCTGGGCCTAATGGACAGACATTGAAATCCATCCACTTCATCGAGGGAATCTAAATGCCAAACCTGCTTATTTTTGAAAAATATGACGACAGTTATACGGAGTTTGGTTTTATTGAGAACAATGAAGGAAGACTAAAGTGTGTTTTGTCTTCTTCACCTGCTTGCAATTCAAAATCCATGAAGCCAAGGCCCAATTAACATTTTCACAATATTTACTTTCCTGACAGTAAATTCAATAAAAGGCAGTGAGTTATAATATAATCGTTATGTTTAAGTTGACCCAAATAGATCCACTTTAAAACAAAAGTTGGTCTATTTGAACGATTCCCGTTTTGTTACAGTACTCTGCCAGTTTAAAAATTAAGATGAAAGTACATTTTTCTTTTTTAAAATGTTAATTCCTGAAAGGCGTCCATGGTTTGAGAACCTATGATGTAGATGATATCACAATGTTAAAAAAAACAACTATATTCCAGAGGACCAAAACATCATAATGTTTAATGCTATATGTGCTATGTTTATCTTTAGCATATGGACTAGCACGGCTAATGCTATAATGTGCGGTGCAATAGCGCCACCTGCAGTAAAAAGTGAAACCACTGATGGCAGGGTAAGAGTCAACAGTTCTTTACAGGACAACTGTTAAAAACAAAAAACACATCAAAACACAATTCAGCCAATTAAAAAGGTTACCATGGAAACAGCACAATAGTTTCATCTCAGGTGCGACATGACATTTCTACATCCTGTTGGGGAATAAAATGTTTAGTGTTAAAAAAACAATGACATCAAACAAGTCACAAATGTACTTATTGTTCATTAGTACGCCAGCTGTGACATGGCGATGTAGCGCGTCACACTGGTGGAGGAGCACAAGTCACTTCATTAGGAACACCTGAATGTTTCTATCTGGGTCAATTAGTGTCGTTAACGATGACCACCACCATGTGTTCTTCGTCCGGGCGTGTCGCCCCCCTCTTGGACGCCGGCAGGAATTGCACAGAGAAGTCTCCTGGTGGGAAGGCGTATAACATGGCGCCCGGGCCTCCCTCCTTGGCGGGAGGCAGGCTGACCACGCCAGCAGCCTCCTTGTTGCGCAGGTAGGCCACCAGGTGGCGCAGGAGGCGCACCTGCAGTCCCGCCTCGGGTGCGGAGGCTTGGCGGTCCACAGGTCCTTGGAGGGCGAGCAGGACGGCGTACCCGTCGGGCCGGCCCAGTTTGACGCGACGTGACACCTCGTCCAGACGGCTCTGGTCCATGCGGAGGCGCTGGGCGATCTTTAGCTGCTCTCGGTTGTGCCGCATGACGCCGGAGAAGAAGGACGCTCCGCCCTCCAGCAGGAAGAGCTCGGTGGGGAAGCTGCTGTTCTTCAGAGCGAAGAAGCCGCGCCACGACTTGGACAACATCGTCCGGGCAAACTCGGACAGCGAGCCGGGACACGAGGAGGGTGTGTTGGCTGGGAGGGGCGGAGACGAGGCGTTGGGGGTGCGGTGGTTGTCCAGCTGCTCGCCTGAAGATCGTTTGCTGTGGTGGCGAGTGGGCGGGGACTCTGCTTCTTTGAGGGCGGTGCGACTTGCACCCACGCCACCCTCAGGCGAGTGGTCTCGTGGTTCTGTGGTGGAGTCGGGGGCTCGAACCCGTGCTCGGTCAGGGCTAGCATCAGGCGACACGCGAAGTCTTCCCCTCCCCTTCTCGCGCTCAGTTGATAGACTGCGGCTCCGCCTCCGGCCTCTCCTCTCCTCACGTTCCTTCAGCCAGCGTTCTCGGCTTCGGCTGCGGCTCCGCCCCCCGCCTCTGGTGCTCCTCCCCAAAGCCTCGACTGCGGCCACTCTCCTGTCGAGGCTGCGCGGGGGGCTGGCGACAAAGTCTCTCTCCAGCAGGGTGCGTTCTCGCTCCCTCTGCGAGGGAAGGATGTGGGAGGGCGGGGACAGTCTGGCTCCGCCTCTCAGCTCACGTTCCAAACTGCGATGGCGACCATACGCCTCCCCGAGGAGGTCGTAGGGAGGCAGGAGCTGGACGGGTTGTTGGAAACCGGGAGTGAACGGGCGGGCGGGGCTTTCCTCCACTTTGGCGAAGTCTACCCGCAAGCGGCGCTCGGGTCCGCCAAGAGGAAAGCCCCTCATCTGTGTGCAAGCCGCCTGGGCCGCGTCCAAGCTTTCGTACTGTATGTATGCAAAACTGTCACCCTTCACGTAGTCGATGTTCCTGATGCTCCCAAAGCGGTCAAACTCTCGTGCTAGGGCGGCCAGCGGGTTAGCAGGGCCAAGGCCGCCCACCCAAAGGCGCGTGGTGGGGTTGGCCTTGCCGTAACCGATCTTGATGGGATTGCCGCCAATCAGCCGGCCCTGCATGGCCACCTTGGCCCGGTGGGCCATATCCAAATTCTGGAACTTGACAAAGGCGTAGGCTCCGCCCTGGCCACGTGCCGGACGCTTGATGACTACGTCCTCAATGACGCCGTACTTGTCAAAGCCTCGCCTCAGTTCGACCTCAGTAACGCCGCCGTCCAGGTTCCCGATGAAGAGGTTGCTGGTGGCCCTCTGGTCATCCTCCGGCTTCAAGTCCTCTAGCAGCGGCGCTGGCGGAAAACCATAAGGCCGTCCCCTCTCGTCCAGCATGCCGTAGTAGTCCAGGAGCCTTTCACGGCTAAGACTCTCCAGGGCTAAGTGGCGGGCTCGGAGCTCGCGGAGGGTGAGCATTGGTCCAGGCGGGGATACCGACCTCTGCCGGTACGCCAAGTAAGTGACGTCAGGGGGTGTCACGCTCCGCCTCCTGACGTAGACTGGTTCGATTTTAAGCTGCCTCTCGGCCAAAACCAACCTGGACGACTTGGCGTGCCGGGCCTCCTTCGCATCCTCTGGGTGACGGAAGTTGACATAAGCAATGCGGCCCAGTTCGGGTGTGTGCGACAGTTTGACGCTGACGTCACCAAACTTTTTAAACTCGTGAAAGAGCGCGTCCTCGACGTCCTCATCCGGGACCTGCTGGCCCAGGTTGCTGATAAGCAGCGTCTTGTAGTCCCGCGCCGGCGGCGTTCGGCCCAGCAGGCTGACGTCGTGTCGCGGATGAAGCGTCTTGTCGCGCTCCCTGCTCCGGCTGCGCCGTCGATGTCCGCGGCTATCGGCCAGCAGCAGAGCAAGCGGAGGCGGTGGGGGAAGCTCCTCGCGGCGGCTGCTCTCTCGGCCCCTCTCCCGCAGACGCTTAGCAGCGGCCCTCGACGGACTCTCCCTGGCGGCCTGCCGCTTCATGTCGGTGCGGGGATGGAGCTCCGACTTCGGCGCGGGGGGGAGGGCAGCAGCAGGAATCCTCGCTGGGCAGCGACGTTCGGCGATGTAAGCCCGAACCAGGTTACGAGAAACGGGTTCACTAAAGCGACACGTCCGGCCCGAAGCGCCGACGCTTGTTCAAACATGGAAAAAAGAGCCGAAAGCAACTCGAAAACATGTCAGCGTCAGAGGAGCTACACTGAGGACGCCATCTTGGACAATAGGAATGTGCGCTTTCTCCTTGGAGGCGGAGTCATTGACGACGTCGTGACGTCATGACGCAAGGAGAGTGATAAAAATGTTTTAGCGCTTCTGCAAGATATTTTCAACTTCCTGATATATATATAGAAAATATCTATAATAAAAACCAAATGATTTGGAAGCATTTACATATTTAACAACACTGGATATTTTTATTTCACATATGAACATCATCAGAAATGGAGCAGAGCTTGTAAACGCGTTCCAAATATGTGAGAGAATGCAGGAAGTTGCGCAATGTTCATCTGTGAAACAAACTTGATCAAATAAAAATAAATATCAAAAACATGTAACACATTTTCAGATATAATTCCCCAGTTTCCCAAATAAGAATTAGAATGACAGTGTAAGTGAGGTCAACAGGCTCGGGAACAAATATGCTGCTCTTTAGGAAATTGGAACCGGGACATTTCCGACCTGTGACTAGGAAAAGTGCATTAGAAGTAGGAATGGCACTCTAACTTTAAAGTTGGGTTCCTAAACATTAATTATGTTGTACATGTTTACATTTAAGTCATGCTGGATGTCATCAGTGACTACAAGCCATTGTGTATATAAATTGGTCTGAGTATATCACTATAACCTTTGAAAGCTAGATTTTAGCTGATCGACTTGAATGGAACTCAAATTCTCAAGAAAACGCTTATTGAGGTGGTCAGCCATGTTTGTTCATCCCATCAATCTGAAAGTTAATGATCTCATCAATCTGAAAGCTAATGATGTCATTGACATGGCACGTTCCAGCTTGATTGCCCACTAGTGAGTACTTGTTGAAATACCTTGTCACATTTATTAGAACACTGTAGTTCTATGCCATTACTAGACACTAGAAGTGTTATAAAAGACTTACTTGACGCTAAAATAAGATGGCTAAAGTGATGTCATCGCTTTAATGTCTGAGGTGGTGTTTGTATACATTAAAACAAACTTAAAAAAAACAAAGGTTTTAATGCACATGTAAGTTACAGAATCATGGCAGATGGGCGGCAAACAGCCTGAAGAGGGGTGTGGAGCCACATATACAGCTGACATGTGCACAGTGAACATGAGTCACATGGTCATGAAGACTGGGTAAGACGCACCTGGTCCATGGTCCAATAGGAATAAAGGTGGACTTCCCTCTTCTGAAATACCACCTTAGACTAGTGTGTGTGTGTGTGTGTGTGTGTGTGTGTGTGTGTGTGTGTGTGTGTGAGTGAGTGAGAGAACAGTACACAGTCAATGTGACTTTACAGGTCAGTCCGAGTCCTGGCGGCGGCAGGGGCGTACTTGGGCATCAGCTCGGTGATCTTGCGGATGAAGTCAGACTTTTCGGCGCAGCCTTTGCACGACTCACCCCACTCTTCCAGAATCTTCTTCAGATCTTTCACCCTTAGCTTCTTCAGGTCCACCGAGCTCAGGTCCAGCTGCTTGTCTGGAAGTACAGCATGTACACACACACAATGACATGACATGGAAACACAAGGCAGCGAAACGGGGGCAGGAACTGGAACACACCGTATCGGAGTTCACAAATTTGACTGTCCTTCTTCTTAAGTTTCTCGCAGATTTTGACAACAGGGACGTGGTGGCTGAGCGGCCTGGACACTTCATTGACTATCTTGGTGGCGGCATCGCTGGTTGCCCCAATGTAGTAACACTGTGTACCCACAAACACCACAGATTAGAAGACACTCTTTTCCAGGGGAGATCCGATCGCTGTGATAGTACTTACAAAACGATTTTCTTTGCCTTTGGCATCACTGCAGCTCTTCAGAAGTGCCTTCTCAATGTCGGCACTATTTAAGTTCACTTTTAACTCCTGAAGAGACTGGTAGAACTTTCCAAGAAACGTCACACACACTGAAAAAGAAAATAACATGAAAAATATTGTATTCCTTCTCAAGACATTCTGTCCAAGGTGACACTGAGCTGGAGCTTATCCCAGCTGACTTTGTCCAGCTTGCACTGACTGTGTGGATATATGTAAACAAACACGCTTTCATACCTATGGGACCGTTTAGAAGCTAACATTCATGTTTTTTAGGCCTGTGTGAGAGGAAGGACCACTCCACAGCTAAATGACACGTGATAAACATCAGTGTTTTTCAACCTTTTTTGAGCCAAGGCACATTTTTTGGCGTTGAAAAAATCCGGAGTCACACCACCAGCAGAAGTAATTAAAAAACAAACTCAGTTGACAGTAAAAATCGTCGTAATTGTTTGGTATGACTTTAAACCATACCCAAGCATGCATCAATATAGCTCTTGTCTCAAAGTAGGTGTACTGTCAATACCTGTCACATCACGCTGTGACTTATTTTGAGTCTGTGTTTTGCGCTCCTATTTTAGTGGCTTTTTTTCTTTTTTTGGTATTTTCTTGTAGCAGTTTCATGTCTTCCTTTGAGCGATATTTCCCGCATCTACTTTGTTTTAGCAATCAAATATATTTCAGTTGTTTTATCCTTCTTTGTGGGGACATTGTTGATTGTCATGTCAAGTTCAGATGTACATTGTGGACGCCGTCTTTGCTCCACAGTAAGTCTTTGTTGTCGTCCAGCATTTGTTTTTGTATACTTTGCAGCCAGTTCAGTTTTAGTTTCGTTCTGCATAGCCTTCCCAAGCTTCAATGCCTTTTCTTTGGGGCACTCACCTTTTGTTTATTTTTGTTTTAAGCATTAATTACCTTTTTACCTGCTTGCTGCCTCCCGCTGTTTCCGACATCTACAAAGCAATTAGCTACCGGCTGCCACCTACTGATATGGAAGAGTATTACACGGTTACTCTGCCGAGCTCTAGACAGTACAGACACTCAATAACAACACATAATTTGCAGACTTTCATTACTGGTTTGCAAAAAATATTTTTAACTAGAGATGTCCGATAATGGCTTTTCTGCTGATATCCGATATTCGGATATTGTCCAACTCTTAATTACCGATTCCGATATCAACCGATACCAATATATACAGTCGTGGAATTAACACATTATTATGCCTAATTTTGTTGTGATTCCCCGCTGGATGCATTAAACAATGTAACAAGGTTTTCCAAAATAAATCAACTCAAGTTACGGAAAAAAATGCCAACATGGCACTGCCATATTTATTATTGAAGTCACAAAGTGCATTATTTTTTTTAACATGCCTCAAAACAGCAGCTTGTAATTTGGGACATGCTCACATGAGGAGGTTGAGGTGGGCGGGCTGGGCGGGGGTGTATATTGTAGGATCCCGGAAGAGTTAGTGCTGCAAGGGATTCTGGGTATTTGGTCTGTTGTGTTACGATGCGGATGTTCTCCCGAAATGTGTTTGTCATTCTTGTTTGGTGTGGGTTCACAGTGTGGCGCATATTTGTAACAGTGTTAAAGTTGTTTATACGGCCACCCTCAGTGTGACCTGTATGGCCGTTGACCAAGTATGAATTGCATTCACTTTGTGTGTGTGTGTGTGTGAAAAGCCGTAGGTATTATGTGATTGGGCCGGCACGCAAAGGCAGTGCCTTTAAGGTTTATTGGCGCTCTGTACTTCTCCCTACGTCCGTGTACCACTCCGTACAGCGGCGTTTTAAAAAGTCATACATTTTACTTTTTGAAACCGATACTGATCATTTCCAATATTACATTTTAAAGCATTTATCGGCCGATAATATCTCTATTTTTAACCCAAATATGTGAAATTAGATAATCTCTCACGGCACAGTGGTTGAAAGACACTGATATACATGATCATATTTGAGTTATCATTCCATTTATTACACATGACTTCTCCGTCTAACTCAGCGGTGCTTAACCTGGGTTGGATTCGGTGAGTCGGCCTCGGGGGTTCGGCGGGTCAAGACACGCCCGACTCATCGTGTTAACAAAAACTTCTCCCTGTCGGCGTATTATGGATACCCCCAAACAATGTTCCCTCTAATTTTCCATATGTGTGAGCAAACGCAAAAACTCCTTGAGCATTCGGTGGAGCACATGCACTGTGGTCACACCTGCAGCAAAACCTGTCCCAAACCTGACTAAATAACAAGTTCAATGTTTTTATTATTGTAATCAAATGACAGCAGTCATTTCCATGAGATTATTTTCTAATATAAGTGTTTTGGCCCACTTACAATGACTATAACATATTGTTTTTCATGACCTGGGTACTAGTATCATATGTCTGGGTGGGGGTCCTGATTTGGAAATAATGTGTACCCCTTTCAGATATCGCATTCAGTTCCCACTAAAACATTTACATGTTGCACAATGAGATGTAAACATGGAATCATGTGTCCATTCCTGTAACTTTCCGTTTGTAAAATATATCTTTATTGGTATTTCTTTAATATAATAACATCATCTTATGATTACGGTTCGGGTTCGGTGAATGTGCATATGAAACTGGTGGGGTTCGGTACCTCCAACAAGGTTAAGAACCACTGGTCTAACTACAAAGACAATATGAAACAAACATTATCAGTTACAAGGTTCTAGCCCATGAAAACACACGTTAATCAATCAATAAACCAGAACTTCATCAATGGAAACTCCTTTAGTTTCCATTCAACCAATGATGATTGTGTTTAAGTGAATTAAAAAGCACAACGACGTTTACGTTTGAAGTTATTTCATTGAACGCTGATGTGTTTAAAGTTGCCGAGGCTCGTCGCTGCTAGCAGTCAAACTTACCTTCACATTCTCCTTCTTTCAGCGACTCACTTCTTCCTAGCACCACCGCGAGCAGGAGAGCAGCCGACAAACCGCTTTGACGAAACATTTCCGTCTCTTTAACCCTCGGGTAAAAGAGCCGATGAACAATTTACCTTGTTCGGCCAATTCTACCTCTACCTAATATAGTTTAGCTTAGCTTAGCTTAGCCTACCAACAGTCCAGGCAACTGAGCAACGAGAGCGAGAGACGCCGGTCAGAACAGGCGAACTTCCTGGTGCACGTGACTTCAAACCCGGTATCCCATTGGTTGAAAGGATTGACACTCAGGGCCGCCTCCCACGCACTATGCGCTGATTGGTTGAAGACAAAACGTCTGGGAACAACGTCCAGTTGGCGCGATGTGATTGGTCCAACACTTTGCGCTGTGAAATGACATCAGCGGGACCGTGACGCTTTCATTTGGGTTAAATAATGTAAATGAACTAAAAATATAATTATGACATGACCACAACGTAAAAACTAGTGATCAAAAGTTTACATTCACTTGTAAAGAACATAATGTCATGGCTGTCTTGAGTTTCCAGTCATTTCTACAACTCTTATTTTTTTGTGATAGAATGATTGGAGCACTTGTTGATCACAAAAAACATTCATGAAGTTTGGTTCTTTTATGAATTTGCTATGAGTCTACTGAAAATGTGACCAAATCTGCTGGGTCAAAAGTATACGTACAGCAGTGACGTGCGGTGAGGTTGATGGCTGGTGAGGCACTGACTTCATCACAGTCAGATTTACAAACATATGAACCCTAAAGAGTATCTTATTCACTATTTGATTGGGAGCAGTTAACGGGTTATGTTTAAAAGCTCATACCAGCATTCTTCCTTGCTTGGCACTCAGCATCAAGGGTTGGAATTGGGGGTTAAATCACCAAAAATGATTCCCAGGCGCGGCGCCGTTGCTGCCCACTGCTCCCCTCACCTCCCAGGGCGTGATCAAGGGGATGGGTCAAATGCAGAGGACAAATTTCATTACACCTAGTGTGTGTTTGACAATCATTGGTACTTTAACTTAACTTTAACTTTACACATACAAACTGTAGCACACAAAAAAGCACATTTAATAAAAAAAACTTTATTATGGTCTTACCTTTACTTAGAAATTAAGTCCATGCGCCGCAACTAAAGCCCTCACTTAAACTTTCCACGTGCAAGATTGAATCTATTTAAAAAAGTGTAACCGAGGGTTTATAAATGTCGCATATACTGTATGAAACTACAAAATAACAAACACGGAGGCTCCAGTTTACACGAGGACCACTTTATTTACCTTCTTTCAAAAACCTCCGCAACGTGACATCACTTCCGCTCTTAGCGCCTTCAAAATAAGAGCTCAAGGCATATACTGTATAACAGCGCATAACAGGAACTTAACATCACAAAGAGGAAAGCCCATGAAAATAGGTTACAAAAGTTATTTAATAAGAAGCCAAAAAGTGCAAAAACAAAAATGTTTGTGTTGGAGGAGTTGTGAATTAGGTACACCTGCAGTCTGCAGGTGTATCTAATGTTGTGTCCCTGCAGTCATTCACAACTCCTCCAACACCAACATTATTGTTTTTGCACTTTTTGGCTTCTTATGAAATAATTGTTTTAAATAGATTCAATCTTGCACGTGGAAAGTTTAAGTGTGGGCTTTAGTTGATATAACAATTCTACGGCGGGGGTGCAGGAGGCTAGCCTCAGCCAGTGCGTCTTTTGCAGCCGTTTTATGATCGCTCAGCACAAGAAATACTTTACACACATACAGTTGTTGACAAAATACACTGTACCGTACATTATATACCTCAGCTAACTAAACTATGGAAATGTATAATATAGTTCATATAGCAATACAGTCTCACTGCACAGCAGGCCAGCAGTTAGCCGAGTCATTGCGCAATCCATGTTGCGGCACTGAGTGACGTGCCTCAACTGGCTGCTGTTCACCGCACCGTCTCTTCTCAGTATTTGAACGGCAAATGTGAAAATTCAGCGATTTTGAATAAAAAATAATCTAAAACTGGTGAAGTTAAATGGAAAATAACTTTATAGTATAATCACTGGATACATATAACAATTTAATTATTATTTTTTCTTTCCATGATGACCATTTAAGTTGCTGGCACGGCCGCTCTACCAACCGAGCTATACGCTGTACATCAGTGACGTGCAGTCACTAGAGGCAGGTGAGGCGGGGCCTGGACAAGTCCCCACCTCATTGCTGGGCCAACACAGATAGACAGACAACATTCTCTTATTATTATAATCAAATGACAGCAGTCATTTCCATGAGGTTATTTTCAAAT
>NC_084575.2:16835566-16958066 GCF_033978685.3 Nerophis lumbriciformis
ACACAGACACAGTTGCGCTTGACACTTTTGTCTTCATTATGAATTTTCACAAATATTTTTGTTGTCTGGGTCCCACGTCAAGTTACGGGCAAAGACATTTGACGTCAGGTTTTCATACACTATTGAAAAGTGCAGCAAGTAGGAGCACTTTAGCTGACTGACGTCACACAAATCTGACGCATGTCAAACAATAATTTCGTGTTCAGAATTGTTTGCATACACGTTGCATATTTTCTGTTTATACAGTTGTTTGGTGTATACTGACGCATATTCACACATTTTCAATAAATTGACTTGAACGTACCCTGCCCGAGTGCAGCTGGGATAGGCTCCAGCACTCCCACGACCCCGAGATGGAAATTGGATAGATGGATATTTCTAATGCTTAACAACAGGCTTCTTGAAGTGGTCAGCCATGTTGTTTGTTGTTTACTTTCAACAACAAATCAAGGCCCAATTTTCCAGAGTGGAATACATTCTCTTTCCCAGCAGTATGGAAGACAACATTATAATAATTAACATTCAAGTGTGCCTTCAAGTTGACTCATAGTATCACATGTGTGAGCTTACATTCTGTTTATTGGCTCAGCTGGGTGGCTGGTCAGAGTTGACTCCGCCCACCATGGCGGCAGGCGGGACGGACCGCGAGGAGGAAACGTTGCAGACGGCGTTCAAAAAGCTGCGAGTGGACGCTGAGAGGTAAGCGCTTAACTCATCACTTAAGGGGTCGTGTTATGAATTTTTTTTTCTACTTTTAAAACACTTCCGTGGTCTACATAACTTGTAATAGTGGGTCATTAGTCAAAATATTGCATATATTATGTTTTACAGACCGTTTTCAAGCAGCTCTCCGACTGTTTCTTCAGAACGTGCCGTTTTGTGGGCAGTCTTATTTATGGGGCTTCACTTTAACAGCGTCTTCTCCCCGCCCATTTGTTGTAGTTTTTCAGCGCTTCCATAGCGGGTCTACTGACAGATATGAGTTCGAACTAGAGATGTCCGATAATGGCTTTTTTGCCGATATTCCGATATTGTCCAACTCTTAATTACCGATACCGATATATACAGTCGTGGAATTAACACATTATTATGCCTAATTTTGTTTTGATGCCCCGCTGGATGCATTAAACAATGTAACAACAAGGTTTTCCAAAATAAATCAACTCAAGTTATGGAAAAAAATGCCAACATAGCACTGCCATATTTATTATTGAAGTCACAAAGTGCATTATTGGTGGGCGGGGTTGAGATAGGGGGCGGGAGGTGTGTATTAAAGAGTCCTGGGAGAGTTAGTGCTGCAAGGGATTCTGGGTATTTGTTCTGTTGTGTTTATGTTGTGTTACGGTGTGGATGTTCTCCCGAAATGTGTTTGTCATTCTTGTTTGGTGTGGGTTCACAGTGTGGCGCATATTTGTAACAGTGTTAGTTGTTTATGCGGCCACCTTCAGTGTGACCTGTATGGCTGTTGACCAAGTATGATTTGCATTCACTTGTGTGTGTGAAAAGCCGTAGATATTATGTGAATGGGCCGGCACGTAAAGGCAGTGCCTTTTAAGGTTTATTGGCGCTCTGTACTTCTCCCTACGTCCGTGTACACAGCGGCGTTTTAAAAAGTCATACATTTTACTTTTTGAAACCGATACCATCATTTTTGATATTACATTTTAAAGCATTTATCAGGCCGATATTATCGGACATCTCTATTTATTAGCAACAAAAAAATCTAACAAGCTAAATCATGGCAAGTTAAGTCTCATGGTTTCTCACCAAAAAACATTAGCCCTAGAATTGAATGGCTGATGCAGAACTTTGAAAGACTCATGGCGGTGCAAAAACTAGCTGGTTGCAGACCCCTGAGTCTTTCACAAAGAGTGCTAAGATTGATCTTTTACCCATCTTTCAAAAGTAAATTGTTATAGGCAGTGTTGGGTTAGCTACTGAAAACCAGTAACTAGTTACAGTTACTAGTTACTTTATTTAAAAAGTAACTCAGTTACTAACTCAGTTACTTACACCAAAAAGTAATGCGTTACTGTGAAAAGTAACTATTTAGTTACTTATATATATTTTGTATTTTTTTAAGGCCTCCTTTAATGCCCTTTAGGCCTTCATTTCAGTACTGTTATTGCACTGGAGAATAATGCAATCTGTTGATCAACTTGACATGCATTTGCATCACTGAACTCTGCTAAGGAATGTGGTCTACATACAACACACAAAGACAAAGATATGTTTAAAAGGGCCAATTTGTTTCAGGCCAGAACAAATTGACACAACTATTTTAAATAGCTGCTACATAACATACATAAGTAACAAACAGCATAATAACAACATAGCTGTAAACCAAGGAAGGCACACACTACATACACAAAGCCTAACCAGACGTTTTTTTCTGAAATAAAATCATGTCTGAAGCCCAGAACACTCTACACATTTGCCCAGTTTTAGTTTAGAGATAAGGAAAGATTGGCCTGGCCCACTAGGATCCCTCTTTATGTTTTTGAACTTTATAGTCTATACATTTAGAGTGATGTGATAATCAAACACTCTAGAAGTCTAGAATGAAAGAGTATGTAAGAGAATTGACAGTGTATGTACCTTCAGTGCTGCAATGTTTCTATCAATGTTGTCCTCGCTGTTGCTTAGGAGGTGAAGTGTGTCTCTCTTTACTAGCGTCGTCGAAGCATGTTGCTTTTGTAGCTGTTTCAGCAGATTTGAATTGCTAGGATAGGATCTTTGATCCAAGACACAACTTACATTTAACTAAAATGTTCTTTTCTTTGTGGTCGACAAAAGAAAAGTAGTGAGAATATCTCCATGTTAAGAAACTCGACTTTGGGCTTCAGCATGATGTCTTGTTAGTAAACACTAAGGCTGCAGCTAACGATTATTTTTCTATCGATTCATCTATAGATTATTTTTTTCGATTAATCGGTTAATCTATAGATTATTTTTTCGATTAATCTATAGATTATTTTTCCTTTTACCGATTATTTTTTTTATTTAAAATGAAGATGAAAAAATAAATGTTGGCCAGTTTTTTCAAAAGGCATGACTTTTATATACAAAAAAAAAAGTATGGCCACTCAGTCAACATTGACAACAACATGACAAAATATTCTGTAACAATGTAAACATTTAAAACTTTTAACATTTAACAAAATTAAAAGTAGCTTATTTGCTTTTTAATGTGCAAATATAAAAGTAAACATCCAGTGCAAATCTTAATATTCTGCAATAGTATAAGCATTTCTAAAGTAAAAGTATTGCTTATTTTGCTTTAAAATGTGCAAAAATAAAGATAAACATCCAATACAAAAAAGTGCAAAACGAAATATTCTGTAACAGTGTAAACATTTCAACAAAAGTAAAAGTATTGCTTATTTTGCTTAATAACACAACAATGATAGTATGATTAAAGTGAAAGTTAATTGTTGGTTTGTACATAGTATATGTAACTGTTAATGTTGTAAAAGGTATTTGCAAAACTAATTAACGTTAGCGTTAAAGAGGAGCGCGTCTTTGTAAACACTGAACAGGCACGCCAAACGCGCCTCTCAGAGCGAAACAGTGTTTTAGTTTATGAATTTACAACGCAGATACAAATGACACATTCATGATTTTGTGTAATGATGACAACGTATACTCACGCGGACGATTGACTAGTTGATGGTGATGGCAAGAACGCTGTCGGGTGTCGGGTGTTTCAAATGTTCCTTCATAGCCGTTGTGCTGCTATGATAGGCCATTTCCGCTCGACACAGTGTGCATACAACAACTGTCAAGTGTTTTGCTTTTTTCGCTGTGCTTATCCCACACTTGAAGGGATGTACCAATGCTGAATGTGGCTTCTGGATTTCACTCAAAAGACCAGACCGTAGTTACTTTTTCCTTTTATTTTCCTTTAGTTTGCAACAGTTTTTTCAACCAAGAAACAGCTTCTTTTTTCTTCTTTAGTCTTTTTAGCAGTCTTTAGCAGTGTTAATAGACTTTAGTTTCTTTAGCTGTCATAAGCTGTCTTTAGTAGCCTTTAGTAGCCTTTAGCTTCTTTAGTAGGTGAAAAACCTTTAAGGACAAAACACCACAAGATTAACATGCTGTAAAAAATCAATCAATTATCAATCCCATAATTTACAACTATTAATTAGGCTATCAAACTCTTAACCATTAAACAAGTGCAAGAAAATGGACACATCTTTTCCCTTTAAGTTAAAACAGATTTTAAATAAATTGTCTCAACATAAATGCACCAAGATACATATAAAATACATTTAACACCAGAAACACAATAGATAAATGCAACAGAAAACCCAATATGCAAATACATAAATACCTAACCAATTAACCACCTATTTAGATACATATTTAAAATCCATATTTAATATAAATATATTATTAATTTAGCAGTGAAACACTCAATCTTAAACGCTGTCTACTGGTAGAAAAATGCCCCTTTTTCTATGCCCTCACCAGCAGCCAATGATCCAACACAGTTAAATCCAACACTTTAAATTGAGCGACTTCACCCTCCTGATGAAGCAAACTGCTCCAACATTTATCAAACTAAGCAAAGAATATCAACACTAAACAACAGTTACATAACACACTGTGTGTATTTAGCCTCCAGACTAAGCACGCTACATGCACACAACCCCCCCCCCCCCCCCCCCCCCCATCTCACCAGCGCAACAGGTGCGCCACACCCACGAAGAGAAATATTAAATCTTACATACTTTTGGCACAACTCTGGGTTATCTGTAATGAACTAAACCTTTTTCCACTCTGCGCTGGCGTCTTTTGTACTCCTTGATTTGACACAGCGGTCTAATTACTGGGCTCGCGCACCAACAGATGAGACAGGAGCGCGCCGCGTTATACCTGCGCGCGAACGTAAACTGATCGGCTCTGATTTTATAAGCCGACTGGCCGAAATAATGCCGATTTATATACATTTCCTGGGGTTGCCTAGGTGAATAGGGATGCGGATGTGCTCTAAGATAAAATATAATTTTATTAAGTGGGGTTTGGCTGGTTGCTAAACAGCCACAGTTGCGAGCTCGCGCTTCAGCTGACGAGACAGCTGTTCACCGCTACAACATTATTAGGCAGTTTATTGAAATACTCCCACACTTTTGACGACTTTTGGCGTGCTTTTTTTCCCTCGCTCGCACCGCTCGCATCATCTGCTTTGCACTCCGCCATGACGGCAGTGTGACGTAAATATGCCATGCGTCGAAGCATAAAAACGACGTCGACGTATTTACGTAACCGATGACGTCGACTACGTCGACGCGTCGTTTCAGCCTTAGTAAACACAGACACGCCCCCTCCCACACACACACATACACAGAGCAGCGCGCCTCTTTTCTGTCGCCTCTTCCGCAGCGCTCCAATAAAACACACTCAGATCTTCTCACTTTCTAGCCGATACTACATAAAAAATGACATAAAATAACGCAGCAACGCATCATGTAGTTACGGTAACTGAGTTACTGAATATAAAAAATAACGCGTTAGATTACTATTTACTGCCGAAAGTAACGGCGTTACAGTAATGTGTTAGTCCCAACACTGGTTATAGGGCACAATATCCAAAGTGTGGGCCGGTGGCCATTTGTAGGTCATATCGACCTGTTCAAGCAAGTAAAGGTTCTACAAAGGTTCCGGTTATTTGTGAAAATGAGATTAAAAATGTGATTAAAATGTTTTTGTCTTACAAAAAAGTAAAAAAAACAATGTTAGCATGGAGCTGGATATATTTTATGAGTGTGACAGTGTCCTTTGTCCGGTTGTCGTCTCTACAGTGCGCTCGGCGCGGCGAGCGTTCCCGAATCTCCCCGAGCAGCGGCGCGGGTTTGTGCGGACGTCAGCGCGGTCAAGTCCAAACTGGGCGCTTCAAAGGACAACTGGCACGGGTGAGTAGAGACAAAGATGGCGCGTCAAACAAGGAAGTGTGCGCCATTGACGCTCAAGCGAGTCCTTCTCTCTTCAGCTGCGCGAGAAAGACGTCGAGAGCGGCGGGTCGAACGCAACGCCGGCGCAGGTCCAAGTCGCCCATCCTGCATGCGGCCAGGTTCACCTACTGCAGCGCCTCCACTCTGGTGCCTCCTGGTGGCTGTCTGAAGCAACAGCGCCTGGCAGTGCCTACCGAGTCTTGTCCCGACAGAGGAAGCGCCGTTGCCGCCGGCAAAGACCCCGCCTCTTCGGCTGTTTTCGGTTCGACCGCAGGTTATGTCACGCCCGTCGTAGCTGCCGTGTCTTCACCCTCCTTGCCAGCAGACTTCTCAGCCAGGGTTTTGCCGACCGCGCTTCCCAAAAGGGACGAGGAATGTTCCGGAAGTGTACAGGAAGCCGCTGTCGAGTCGACTGACTTCAAGGCTTTATCCAAACTGTGCGGTGGCGCACGTTCCCCTTGCACGTGTACTCTGACTGATGCCATCACAGAACGCCAGAAAGCGAGCGAGGCGGCGGTCGAGTGCGAGTGCCGGTCTAAAGCTGAAGGCTGGAACGGCGTGGAGGCGTATTCCTTCACGGGACTGCGTGACGTCATGTCGGAGTGCGAGCACCAACAAGCCCCCCCCAGAACTGACTGTAACACCGCCGCCGCCGCTCCACCCTCACTGTCATCTCCTCGCTCTTGCTCGGAGCAGGCGCGCGCCTTCGTGGACGACGTCACCATCGAGGACCTGTCGGGTTACATGGAGTTTTACCTGTACATCCCCAAAAAGATGTCGCACATGGCCGAGATGATGTACACTTGAAAGCACTGTGCACAAGTCACTTGACCAGAACACCTTCTGTTTTTTTTTGTTTCCAATAAAATCAAAAGTCTAACTTCTTGCCTGATTTATTTTCATGGGAAACATGTTGAACAAATGGCCACTAGGCTTCAGTCCTTTTCAGATCACTAGTGGGGAATCATCCGCCATGTTTCTCCTCCTAGTCTTGATGGATGCAATAGTCCTAGAGAAGACGCTCCCTGAGGGAGTAAGGATGTGAGCACTTCCCTGGCCATCCAAGGTCCAATGAAAGCGCAGATGTTCACTACAAAGAGCTCCTTGTTGCTGGGCGGAAGAATGTGTGCCCACTGTTGAGGAATGTGAGTTGCATGAAGACAAGAGACTCCTCCGCGCTAGCTCATTAGCGTACAATGCTAGCTCATTAGTGTGAATGTTGATACACTGAAGCCTTGTCACCTGACCTTCGACCCGAGGGAGGTGGTCAGAGGTGCACTTTACGACATTAAAAGATCACCTTTTTTTTTTTTTTTTTTTACTCCCCTGCCAAGTGGGGAGTTAAACTTGATAGGCTTTGAGAGCGAGACATCCACCATGTTTGTGAAAGTCAACCATGGAAGTTGGATCTCGTCACCACTATGGACTGGACTCTATTATGTTAGACCTTAACCTTGTTGGAGGTACCGAACCCCACCAGTTTCATATGCGCATTCACCGAACCCTTCTTTAGTCCACCCATCCATCTTCTTCCGCTTATCCGAGGTCTGGTCGCGGGGGCAGCAGCCTAAGCAGGGAAGCCCAGACTTCCCTCTCCCCAGCCACTTCTTCCAGCTCTTCCCGGGGGATCCCGAGGCGTTCCCAGGCCAGCCGGGAGGCATATTCTTCCCAACGTGTCCTGGGTCTTCCCCGTGGCCTCCTACCGGTCGGACGTACCCTAAACACCTCCCTAGGGAGGCGTTTGGGTGGCATCCTGACCAGATGCCCGAACCATCTCATCTGGAGTAGCGGCTTTACTTTGAGCTCCCCCCGGATGACAGAGCTTCTCACCCTATCTCTAAGGGAGAGCCCCGCCACCCGGTGGAGGAAACTCATTTCGGCCCCTTGTCCCGTGATCTTGTCCTTTCGGTCATAACCCAAAGCTCATGACCATAGGTGAGGATGGGAACGTAAATCGACCGGTAAATTGAGAGCTTTGCCTTCCAGCTCAGCTCCTTCACCACAACGGATCGATACAGCGTCCACATTACTGAAGACGCCGCACCGTTTTTTTCAAATTCAAGACAAAGTTGTATGTTGTTGGTAACACTTTAATATGGGGAACATATTCTAAGTAACAAAGACTTAATTTAGTGTTATTTGTTTAGGGTCAGGGCCAGGGTAAGAGGGTTAGGGTTATAATGAGGCCATGCCGAATAAGGCATTAATAAGTACTTAATGACTAGTTAAGAGCCAATATGTTACTAATTTGCATGTTAATAAGCAACTAATTAATGGTGAATATGTTCCCCATACTAAAGTGTTACCATGTTTTTTTTTACTGGTGCACAAAATGAACCGTGCATGAACATCACCTTGTTCAAACAACAAAATCAACACAGTGCATAAACTCACAACAAATTACACACCTGCAAATCAGTGTGACTTCTGCTGTTGCTGTATCCGTAATACGCCGATAGGGAAACGTTTTTATTTACACGATGAGTCGGGTGTGTTTTGACCTCCGCTGAACCCCTGAGGCCGACTCAACGAACCCCTAGGGTTCGATCGAACTCAGGTTAAGAACCACTGCGTTAGATCCACTATGGACTGGACTTCCACAATATTATGCTAGACCCACTCGACATCCATTGCATCCGGTGTCCCCTTGAGGGGTTGGGGGGGTCACCCACATCTGCGGTCCTCTCCAAGGTTTCTCATAGTCATTCACATCGACATCCCACTGGGTTGTGAGTTTTTCCTTGCCTTTATGTGGGCTCTAAACCGAGGATGTCGTTGTGGCTTGTGCAGCCCTGAGACATTTGTGATTTAGGGCTATATAAATAAACATTGATTGATTGATTGATTACGTCACAGCAGGATGACACAAACTCAAGGGAAGGAGAAACCTCAATAAGAGCGCAGAAATATAACCTCAATACAACAGAGGGAAAAATAACTAAAATACAAAACTGGACATGCCCTGTCTTAACAGGCCATAACATAAACTTCATAAAAAATTACATAGATTCACCCAGTCACAACATTAGCTACACCTGCTCACATTCACACTCTGCACACAAAGACATTTGTGATTTAGGGCTATATAAATAAACATTGATTGATTGATTGATTGAGGGATGATGTTAGCTTAGCATTAGCATGGTCATGCGATTGGCATCCAAATGATAAAGCGTGTTGATGTGCATAAAAATGTTTATTTCCAAAAATAATGACAGTTTGGTGACCTTTGACCTTCAGCAGCAGACTGGCATACCGCGCCGCAAGCCTCAAAACGCGGTTTGCCAGTGGGAGGTCAAAGTTTCACATAATCATGGGCTTCTAGAAAAATAGAAAGGTGTGAAATGTCAAACTAGCATATAAAAACATTCTAACAAGTTAGTATCAAAAATGGTTTGGCTTGAAATTTTTGGCAGACACTTTTACGTACCTTGTTTGAAAACAAAAACAAAAACTAGCTTATTGACAAAGAAGTACCACAACGTCCACTGCTAGAACAATTACGGAAGTACACAAATATTCACAAACTAGCGAGGCGTGTTTATAGGAAAAGGGTTGGAAGTTAAACGCTCCACAGAAAAACTTGTTCAGTAGCTTCTTACTCGGGAGTCTGCTTTTTGCTAAGCTAAGCCAAAGCTGCCTTTCCATGCCGTTGGCTACTGTCAGCCTGTAGGAGGCGCTGTTCGACGTCACCTGACTCAAACAACATGGAGCACCAACCTAACGTTAGCTTAACTTGTAACATCACGGCCATGCTAACATGACAAAGAGATTGAAACTGGTTGGATTCATTTTAGGTTTTCACGTCAGTTTGTGTGTGTGCTCTAAAATCATGAAGGTCAACTCCCTCACGGGAATTACAACTGGAATATTCTGAGGGAGATTAGCGTCATCCAGGTTGTGTAGTGAATAAATAAGGACAAATAAGGCCCCTGGTTGGCTCAGGAGGGGGAGGAGTCAGTCCCATTGCTGATGATGACTATTGGGCGGAGCCTAAGCGTAGATCTCGGCAGTGGGAGCCTTCTTGTAGATGGGCTTCTTTCCCAGCTCGTAGCTTCCTTCGTCCTTCTTCTTCATGCGGTGGACGAGCAGCAAGACAAGCAAGATGGCGAGCGTTAAGCACACGGCTCCGCCTGCGATGAGCGCTGCAACCAACCAAAATAAAAGTCAGTAAGATCGAAAACGCAGCACAAAAACATTTTTATGGAAATATAAAACAAATAAGTGACACGGACCTGCTAGGACTCCGGTTTTGGGGAAGCCGCTGTCGTTGGTGGCGTGGGACATCAACACGTTGGACGGCAGCTCGGCGCCAGGGTCTGGCCCGTTCCTCAGTAGAGGAATCTCATTGCTGTTCTGCACTATCTCCACCTCGTTGGCGCCGGGTGGCGTCGGCGGCTCCGCCTCGGGAATCTTGTTGTCAGCATCAGGCTGAGAAAGAAGAATATTAAATATCTATCCAAGTCACCAGGAGGAATAACCGTGTCTGCCAGGGACATCCTCTCACCTCAGTGGGCGTCGCCACGTCACGGCCGGTCGACTGCGTCGTCTCTGTTGAAAAAAAACCCAAAAGCGTCAGTTTTAAGTAGTTTGCGTTAGTGCGCAGTTGCCGTAGAAACACGCACCTCCGTCACCAGACCCCGACATCAGGTCTTCGTAATTGTCGTAGTAGTCTTCATCGTCCCCGAAGCCAAAGTCTGAGCCGTTCTGTCCGTCTCCCGACAATTCCTGCGAATCGTGGTGGCGCGTTGCCATGGCGACGAAGTGTGTGGCCTTCAGGGGCATCCAGGTTTCTGTCTCCCTCACCTGCTGGGACACATGCCAAGAAGAGAGAACATTTGTCACAATAACGATTAAGATTTCTATTTGAGTACTTAAAATCACCAAAAATGATTCCCGAGCGCGGCCACCGCTGAAGCTCACTGCTCCCCTCAGGGGGTGGGTCAATTGCAGAGGATAACTTCACCACACCTAGTGTGTGTGTGTTAAGTTAAAGTACCAATGATTGTCACACACTAAGTGTGGTGAAATTTGCCCTCTGCATTTGACCCATCCCCTTGTTCACCCCCTGGGAGGTGAGGGGAGCAGTGGGCAGCAGCGGTGCCGCGCCCGGGAATCATTTTTGGTGATTTAACCCCCAATTCCAACCATTGGTGCCAAGCAGGGCGGTAATGGGTCCCATTTTTATAGGCTTTTGGTATGACTCGGCCGGGGTTTGAACTCACAACCTACCAATCTCAGGGCTTACACTCTAACCACTAGGCCACTGTGTATGTGTGTGACTACCAGTGGTACTTTACTTTAAACTGCCAGCAGTGCTAAGAGGATTTTTCATCCATCCATCCATTTTCTACCGCTTATTCCCTTCGGGGTCGCTGGAGCCTATCTCAGCTGCATTCGGGCGGAAGGCGGGGTACACCCTGGACAAGTCGCCACCTCATCGCAGGGCCAACACAGATAGACAGACAACATTCACACTCACATTCACACACTCGGGTCAATTTAGTGTTGCCAATCAACCTATCCCCAGGTGCATGTCTTTGGAGGTGGGAGGAAGCCGGAGTACCCGGAGGGAACCCACGCAGTCACGGGGAGAACATGCAAACTCCACACAGAAAGATCCCGAGCCCGGGATTGAACTCAGGACTACTCAGGACCTTCGTATTGTGAGGCAGATGCACTAACCCCTCTTCCACCGTGCTGCCCCTCTACTCAGTGTTTTTACAATGCATGTGCAGGATTTTTCATGTCAGGTAAAATTATGGGAAAAAACCTGGAACGGGACGGAGCCAGGAAGTAAGAACCAAATACAGTAGTTTACTGGGAAGTCAGTTATGACTCTCACAGCTCGTCAAAATGTGTTTTTTTGTTCCGTCACAAGCATGGGGGTGGGTGGGGGGGTTGGTTAATATATTTTCAAGTATTTCTTATATATATATACATATATATATATATAATCCGTTCATGAATGAGTATATCCGTTCGGCCACCGTGTTCAATGGAGAAGTCTGATCTGCAAAATGTGTAGGCAGCATACCCCTTCCCCTTCGAGCTGTCCTGGATGAACTGAATTTTTTTTTTTTCCAATCATTTTGGAACTTGCAAGCGTACTTCTTCTTCTTACTCGTCATCGCCATGTCTCTTCTTCGTTCTTTTGCTTCGTCTCTGTTATGTTTTTGGACATTACTACTTGCCGTAGTTTTGAAGCAATGCATGATGGGAATCCGGATGTTGAGAAATAGCTCCGTGTCTGTCTACTTTATGGGCTGTAGATAAACCTATGGATAACGGAGACATAATAGTCTCCTTTTCAGGTGAGAGAGGACGCTAAAGGCAGTGCCTTTAAGGCACGCCCCCTAAATTGTTGTCCGAGTGGAAATCGGGAGAATGGTTGCCCCGGGAGATTTTCGGGAGGGGCACTGAAATTCGGGAGTCTTCCGGGAAAATCTGGAGGGTTGGCAAGTATGGTCACAAGTCACATGACACTTACTGGATGTCACCATGGCGACCACAGTCAGTAGCTACATCCTGATACATGATACAAGGAAGTTGCAAGGGGACGCCATTCCACAAGAAAGATACTTTAAAGAACAACGTCGCCATGACAACGTTCCAACGAGATTACACGCAAACACGTCGAACGGTCTACGGAGTCGAGAAGAAGCAGCAACAAGACTTCCAAAAAAAAAACGTGAAATGGTGACCAAGTGTTGGAGCGTCCTTGCCGGGACAACAGAGGATGCCCCCTTGGGAAAAGACTCCATTGAGATCCCTCCAAGTGTGCAAAATCCCTCAAGGTCACCAGAGGTCACATTCCAGAGGGAAATTAAAAAAAAAAAGGGAGGGGGGGGGGAGGAGGGGACAACGGCTTCAAGGAATGTTGCGCATAATAGCGCACGTTCGGAACACTACGAGATCCCTTCTCTTCCTGTCCTGGCTAAATTTGCTAACTGGGCTAATAGGGGGAAGGGGAGGGGGGGAAGGTTGGTTTTTTTTGGTTTGTGGGTGGCATGCAAATGACCTTTGATCTTTGAAGTGTTCCGGCATGCAACACTTGCGGGATTCTTTTTTTTTTTAAATGTGACTTTTTCATCTTCGGCTTGGAGCAATGACGTCACGAACCGTTCAATAAATACAGGTTGATCACGTGACGAGGCTTGCAGGGCGTAGACACACACACACACACACACACACACACACACACACACACACACACACACACACACACACACACACAGATCAAAGGGCGCTGATGTGACTTGTGGGGCAGAAGTGAGTTTGCCTCTCCCCCAATCTGGCCCCTCGCTGAATAATAGCAGCGGCCACACACACACTCACACCGCGCTAAAACATTTATTGTACCAAACTTACGTCACACACGCCATAAACACATTCCTTCTTCCAAACTAAGGCCAATTAGTCGATTAGCATTCGAGCTAAATTAGCAAGCTAGCTGGGCAGCCGCGGCGAGTTCGTTGACCAACTTACCGACTCTGAGAAGACACAGGAGGAGGCAGCTAAAAGCACCAGGAGGCCAAAATGGAGCATTTTTTTTGCCTCTTCTTTGCGGATGCGGACGTCCAGAAAAAGTTTCAAAATAATAAAAAATAATAACTGCGCGGCTGCTTGGCTTAGCAGACGAGTCCCTTCTCGAGGCAGCAAGGTCGGGAAATGTTCGGGAAAAACTCGAGTCGTGTAAATGTCTCACTTGTCCTCGGGCTGTTCACTGTGGAGGTCAACGGCAAAGTTTATTGTCTTTTATTTTTCCTCTCTTCTCTTCTTCTTCTTCGTCTTCGTGTTGTTTTTCGTCCCCCGCGCAGTCTCAACTTTCACAGATTTTTTCGATCGCTCTGCTATAACTTGTGCCCGCAGAGCTCTCGACCAATCAGGGGTCTGCTGGCTCGTGACGTCACCGCCAGTTTCCATGATTTACCGTAAGTCTGTCACATACGACAAGTTGGCTCCGCCCACATTGGCGTCCGCTCCAAAATAAAAGCACACGTTTAAAAGAACAAATAACTTTAGAGAACTGCATTTATGTAAATTTCGTGACAAATTGAGAACAGGAAGTGAACACACGTGTTAGTGGTTGCTGTCATTCGAAAAGGTGTATGATTATTTTTTTGTCCTTTTCGGACATTGATTGATTGATTGAAACTTTTATTAGTAGATTGCACATTACAGTACAGTACATATTCCGTACAATTGACCACTAAAAGGTAAGACCCGAATAAGATTTTCAACTTGTTTAAGTCGGGGTCCACGTTAATCAATTCATGGTAAAAGTGTTTGGAGAAATGTAAAATACGTGATTATCATGTGATCATGTTGAAATTGTAAATAGGTTCGAAATAAACTTCAACTAACCAAATGTAGAAATAATGACAAATGTTTGAAATATGTGATGAATCATGTTGAAGCTGTAAACATGCAATAAACTTCAAACTCCCTCTAACTAACATTGTCTCGTTGGTTAGTTAGTAACTGTTACCTCCCACGCCCTGGAACATTGGACAGTTCAACCTTATCTTCTGTTTCAATCTCTACCCGTTACATTTTCATTATAATAAACAATGAGTCAGATTGTGTTTGGTTTCCAACGCGTTACGTCATGTTTTATTTTGGTGGAAGAGCAGCCAACTTCCCGTGGTGTGGAAATTCCTCAAAGTGACGTCACTTTCCGGTAAAAAAAAACGTTCTCTTTCTTTAAAAAAACCCCTGGGAATGTTCTCGATAGTTCATTAAAAAAGAAAAGAAAACGATAATAGTGGAAACGTCAACATTCATGGTGTGGAAAGTTTAAAAAAGTTATTTGGAGGAACAATTCTGATGAACTCTTCACAAAGGTGATTATATTCAAACGTCCATAATTTGTATGTTGACATGAATAACGTATTGCAATAGTATTTGGGTATGTACTACTTGTCATTCATACCTTAATTAATTCAAAATACATTCTTGAGAATATTACATTTTTCCTATATATTGTCTTTAAATGCTTCTCTATTCATAAAAATACTACATTTGGACACTATTTAATGTGAATATATATTGTATCTCTATTTGTATGTACATTTGTTTACTGACGTACCAATAGGTTTCTATGTTTTTTTAAAATCTTCTGAATACCTACTTATTCAACAAGATCTGTCACTTTTTTACCATTTGGAAATCTATGCTTAAATACAGAGGACCCTTTCTTTGTAATGTACTACCACAAGCTCTTCAATCTATGACTATATTTTATACTTTTAAAAACAAATGAAGGCTACGTTGGACTGGAGTGAACTATGATGAGGATGTTCGCTGTAAATGATATGTATTGTATTGGACTTGTCTATTCTTGCTGCTGTGAAAACTGTGACGTCTTAGGGTAGGTAGCTTTACAACACCTTAGGGCCTTCTTAACCTCCCTTGCGCATGTTTTTTGTTTTGCATTGTCGATGAACTACTTTTTTTTCTGTGTGCGCAAATAAATAATAAAAAGAAAATAATGATAATATGAGTATCAAAATAGCATTTGCTACGTGTGAGTGAAATGAAACGACTTGGATGTCATCACTTTACTGCTCATTATATGTCTACCAATGAAGAGATTAAACTTCCATATTTGATGGTGTTTTTGTAACATAATTATATGAAATGTAAAAAGAAACAATAGATTATTTTGTATTTAGTTGAGGGAAATAAGTACTGTATGTGAAATAATTCTGACCCTCACAGACCTTTTAAGTGCCCATGAAGTACACAAATTAGTCCGGTACATTTAAAGGGGGCATGTTATGATTGTTTTCTTCAGTCAAAACACTTCCTTGTGGTCGACATGACATGTAATGGTGGTTCTTTGGTCAACATTTTGCGTAGATTATGTTTTACAGACTGTTTTCAAGCTACTTTTTGACTCTTTTTTTTATGTGCCTCCACTTCAACTGTGTCTCCACCCCATCAGCCATTTTTGTAGTTTTTAGCGCTTCGATATTGAGTCTACTGACAGATATACATTAGAACTATATGCTACTTTGTATTAGAAATGGCAACAGCGGAGGGTGCATGTGCATGTACAAGCCAGTCTTCTCCACAAAAAGAGGACAGGGAAAAAGAAGGAGCTTAGTGACTAGAGCAGTGGTTCTTAACCTGGGTTCGATCGAACCCTAGGGGTTCGGTGAGTCGGGCTCAGGGGTTCGGTGGAGGTCAAGACACACCTGACTCATCGTGTAAATAAAAACTTCTCTCTATCGGCGTATTACGGATACGGCAACAGCAGAAGTCAGACTGATTTCCAGGTGTGTAATTTGTTGTGAGTTTATGGTTTTCTTCTTTGAACAAGGTGATGTTCATGTACGGTTCATTTTGTGCACCAGTATAAAATATGGTAACACTTTAGTATGGGGAACATATTCACCATTAATTAGTTGCTTATTAACATGCAAATTAGTAACATATTGGCTCTTAACTAGTCATTATTAAGTACTTATTAATGCCTTATTCGGCATGGCCTTATTATAACCCTAACCCTCTAACCCTGCCCCTAACTCTAACCAAAATGAAGTCTTTGTTACTTAGAATATGTTCCCCTAGTGTCCAAAAAACTCTAAATTAAGTATTTGTTACTTATAATATGTTCCCCATACTAAAGTGTTACCAAAAACATATAACTTTGCCTTGAATTTGAAAAAAACAAACATTTTATTTTTCACTAAAGAATGGTTCGGTGAATGCGCATATGAAACTGGTGGGGTTTGGTACCTCCAACAAGGTTAAGGACCACTGGAGTAGATCATTGCACTACAATGGCGGGATCGCGCCATTCTCCATATATTTTACCATATATGGAGATAGCCGCTGACGTCACAAATGGGAAAATAGTCACAAATTGGGCAAATTCCAAACGGCCTATTTGGCGCAAGTATAAAGGAAGGCAAGATTGTTTTATACATATTGCCACAATACCTTCCATGGTTTGATTTCATATTTTTGGGATTTACGTAGATCTCAACAAAAACAGGTATATACTGCTTGTATTTCATCACGTGACTTCTTACCGGAAGTGGAAAAAAAGTGGTAGTCAACCAAGCGAAGATGGCGGTTGTGCAGCAAGCTGTGCGTGTGAACAAGGGGCCTAGATCTTCCTGCAAAAAATCAAACTACGCAATGGTAAATAGATCCTTATGATTTGTCGAGTGATATTAACGATTATGCCTCGCTGGAGATCCCAGACGTATCGAACTATCTTGTGCTTCAGACGTCATTCTACACGACAGAACAGATGAAAACTTGGAAAAGAATGGAGGTCTACAACTTCTTTGAGTGTGGCTGGGTCAAGGAAATGGGTACAAAGACTCTCATTGTTTATTCCCGGATAAGGTTGCATGTCTTCCTTGTTTGTTACAAAGTCTGCCATGATTAGAAGACACACATGTTTTATTACAGAAGGAGGAACACATTTGCTGCCAGAAGTCAAAAGTGTGCTGTTTTGGAAATGGAACTAAATGCACCGAGGAATTAGTTCCAAGGGTTTTGAAGCTGTTATAGAGGGTTTTGAAGACTACAAGGGTGACTCCCATTAGCCGCATCTTTCAAGCGTTTTTTAATCATCTTTAAACCTTGCCTCCGCCCCAAATATAAGACATACAGTACAGGCCAAAAGTTTCAACACATCTTCTTCTCATTCAATGCGTTTTCTTTATTTTCATGACTATTTACATTGTAGATTGTCACCAAAGGAATCAAAACTATGAATGAACACATGTGGAGTTATGTACAAACTTGTACTTAACAAAACAAGGTCAAATAACTGAAAACATGTTTTATATTCTAGTTCCTTCAAAATAGCCACCGTTTGCTCTGATTACTGCTTTGCACACTTTTGGCATTCTCTCGATGAGCTTCAAGCACACCTGTGAAGTGAAAACCATTTCAGGTGACTACCTCTTGAAGCTCATCGAGAGAATGCCGAGAGTGTGCAAAGCAGTAATCAGAGCAAAGGGTGGCTATTTTGAAGAAACTAGAATACAAAACATGTTTTCAGTTATTCCACCTTTTTTTTGTTAAGTACATAACTCATACTTGCCAACCTTGAGACCTCCGATTTCGGGAGGAGGGGGGTGGGGGCGTGGTCGGGGGTGGGGCGGGGCGTGGTTGGGGGCGTGGTTAAGAGGGGAGGAGTATATTGACAGCTAGAATTCACCAAGTCAAGTATTTCATACATATACAGTATATATATATATATATATATATATATATGTATATATATATATATATATATATATATATATATATATATATATATTAGAGATGCGCGGTTTGCGGGCACAACCGCGGAGTCCGCGGATTATCCGCGGATCGGGCAGATGAAATAAAAAAAAATTAGATTTTATCCGCGGGTCGGGTCGGGTCGGGTCGGGCGGTTGAAATAAAAAAAAATTAGATTTTAAATAGATTCAGGCGGGTGGCAGTTAAACCAATTCGGAAATATATATACATAGTTAAATGTTGTTACCCACATACGAAAAACGAGCAGGCACCTGCTGCATATGCCACAACAGAAGAAAAAAAAAGAAAAGAGATGGACACTTTTATGGAGCGGAGAAGGGACGCCTCGCCGGGGTCCGGGACCGAGGCCCCTTCCCCCGAGAGGGCCCCACCGGGAGCCGTAGCTGAGGCGATCCGCGAGAAGGGCCCGACGCACGTCCAGGGTCACCACCGCGCCCACCGCACCGACACCCCGCCTCGTCCGCCTTCGCCGCGGCCGGCGTCACGCGCAGCAGGTAAGCAGCTTACCTGCCCGCCACCCCCGTGACCGGGGGCTCGTAACAGGGGTCACTCCGCGCGCTCCGCCCGCGCAGCTTACCTGCCCGCCACCCCTGTTGCCGGGGGCGCGTAACAGGGGTCACTCCGCGTACAGTGCGCTCACGAAAGGGGTGGGGCTCACCCTGGTTGATGTAGACAGCAGGACGGTGGCCATGGAAGTCGGAACCCGCTAAGGAGTGTGTAACAACCCACCTGCCGAATCAACTAGCCCTGAAAATGGATGGCGCTGGAGCGTGGGGCCCATACCCGGCCGTCGCCGGCAGCGAGACGCGCTTGGAGGTGCGCTCAGCGCGGCTCCCATATGATTGCGCACTGGTGTGCGTCTGGGTCGTGACAGCGTGGCACGCGAATGTCTGTGCTGCATTGGATCAGTCTCCTTTCTTTAACAGGCAAAAGCTTTATAACCTCACTAATGCCTTGCATCGTCTATATTAGATATATAACAACGGGCGGGTGCGGGTGGGTGCGGTTCTGATCAAATGCTACATCGGGTGGATGGCGGATGGTTGACGACTTTCTGATGCGGTTGCGGATGAAATAATTGCCTATCCGCGCATCTCTAATATATATATATATATATATATATATATATATATATATATATATATATATATATATATATATATATATATATATATACATCCTGAAAATATGCAAACAAAACTGTGTTTAGATAATTGATACTTCAAACTTGCATAAATAAATATTAAGGAATATAACATAATTTGGCTTCTGAGAGTTTCAAAATGTAATGAATAAAATGCTAAAGTTGTTGATAAACAAGCAATTATTTTAATAATTAAATATGGTCATTTTAAATGAATTATTATGATAATTTAAAATCAATTATTTCAAATATGTTTATTTTAATGTATAATTCTATGGCTGGATGTAATAAGGAGTCAGGAAAAAATACAAATAAAAATACAATTAATTTTGATGTTTTTAGCAAAATATAGTAAACATGTATTTAGTTTTTTTTTTGTAAATGAATAAATATATTTATTTTTAGGTAAGATAAACATAATAATACAATTTATCTCGAGTCTAGATGATTTAGTTCTTGTCACCCTGTTGTCCTCCCGTCATGAAAAAAGGCTGTCCTCACTCAGGTCCGCATGGAGCTGGAGGGGGCGTGGCTTCCAGCTCCGGATGAAAATCGGGAGACTTTCGGGAGAATATTTGTCCCGGGAGGTTTTCGGGAGAGGCGCTGAATTTCGGGAGTCTCCCGGAAAATTCGGGAGGGTTGGCAAGTATGACATAACTCCTCATCTTAGTTGTGGTGCCTTCAGTGACAATCTACAATGTAAATAGTCATGAAAATAAAGAAAACACATTGAATGAGAAGGTGTGTCCAAACTTTTGGCCTGTACTGTATGTGTTCTTGTCTCTCATAATGGTTGTAAACGATAGACCAAAAAAAAAAGAGCAGTTCCCCTTTTAGAAAGTACTATTAATCTCATTTTGTTATGTGAATAAAAATATCTTCCATTGAAACCTCTCCATCACAATGGGCAGAACCAAAAAGCTGATCTCAGGGACAAGATTGTAGACCTGCACAAGACTATTAACTGTTTTACAAGACCATCCACCAGAAGCTTTGTGAGAAAGATCACTATTTGTGCAATAATTCATAAATTGAAGAAATACAAGATAACTGAGTTCTGATAACTGATAACTTGAGTTCATGTAACAAGGCAAGAATGATTGTGTCTGAAGGTGAGGGACTCGCCCAAAAGTACAGGTAAGGAGTTGGTTGACAATCTCATGGGAGTCAGGACCAAAGTCACCAAGAAAAGCATTAGTTACTAATGAGTTTATATGTATTCATATACCTTGGTCTTTGGTCTGACCCTGAGCTTACTTTGAACCCACATGTTAATAATATTTGTGAGAAGAATTTAGGGCTGTTTGGGCTCTCTCTATAGATCAATCCTTTGTTTTTCATTTCCGGTTAGAAAAATATTAATTTCACAATTGTTACTTCCTATACTAGAGTATGCTAATGTTGTTTACCAAAACACTACTGACTCTATTCTCAAACCTCTCAACATTTTTATGTAATTCTTCGTGCAGATTTGTCCCGAGGTGCCAATTTAGAACTCACCATTGTGTCATGAACCATTAACTTTCACTGGGTGTTGTTTTTTTTTTAAATGTATTTACTTACATGTCCTACCCTACTTAAATCAACTTTTGGTTCAGTACACAGCTCCCTATTCTCCTAGACATGTGAAGTATCCATTTTTTACAATATCGAAAATGTATAAAGAAATAGGCCCCATCTGATTGGAATAATCTCCCTGGTTCTTTAAAGTCCACTACTTCTTTTTTATCTTTAAATCTAATTGATTTTTCAACTTGCTTACATTATGTTCTTGTTTCTGATTTTGAAGTTGCATTATGTTGCCCCGGACTTTGTATTGTATTGTAATCGAGTGCAATGGTTTTTGGTAATGTGTGTGAACAGGTGTGATGTGGTAGTGTGTTTTTGTATTCGATTGTGTTTTGGTGTAATGAATGTTGAAGTGGATTGGAAAAAGTTACACAATTTGCCGTACTGGATCGAGATCCTGCAATTCCCGCTCAAGAGGTCTCGTGTACAGGCTTGTCTGAAGTTTGACAATCACTACTTGAATGAGTCAGATACGCCTCGGGAGAATGTGATGTGCTGACATGAGACCAGCACTGAGCTTTTTTGCATAAACTTGACTCCGCGTGAAATGCTGAATTTGAGCCCACAACAGCTTCTTTAATGTCAAACATGGAGGTGGAAACATTTTGCTTTGGGGTTGTCTCTTTGTCCAAAATCCCCCTGAGATGTTTGCAATCCGGCAAATCACCAACAACAAGAAACGTCTGATCTCTGTGCTTACCAACAAGTACTAAGTCGTGTTTTGCTTTAGAATCAAAACACTTATTTCCTTCAATTAAATGTGGAGTGAAGTGAAATATATTTATAACGCTTTTTCTCTCGTGACTGTTCATATCTCTAACCCCTTATACACCAAAAGTCCAGCAACTTTTAGTTCCTCTACCACCAAAAGGTTTGTGTGTCTCTGTGGTTTGCATTTTCATTACCCTTCAAAGTTCAGGGAAATATATTCAAATTAGGTTAACGACGTTTGGAGGAGTGGTACAATGTGTACAGTTCATATAAACAGACAATGTTAAGGGAGATTTATTTGAAAACGTGTAAGTAAATAAAATACAATGCATTAATAAACCAAACTGATTTAAAAACAAAACACCTCAGCTAAATGTCAGTCTTTCTTTTATCCGTCAGAAAGTCTTTCTCTCATAATGAGGCTCATTTCTCATTTCAGCTGCAAATAAAAATATTGTACAAAAAGAATAAATGTCAGCGTTGAGTGACAAAAAGAACACATCCAGGTGTAGTGATGTCATACTTGCCAACCTTGAGACCTCCGATTTAAGGAGGTGGGGGTGCGTGGTTGGGGGCGTGGTTAAGAGGGGAGGAGTATATTTACAGCTAGAATTCACCAAGTCAAGTATTTTATATATATATATATATATATATATATATATATATATATATATATATATATATATATATATATATATATATATATATATATATATATATATATATATATATATATATATAATTATAAGAAATACTTGACTTTCAGTGAATTCTAGCTATATATATATATATTTATTTTATTATATGTATATATATATATATATATATATATATATATATATATATATATATATATATATATATATATATAAATAAGAGAAATACTTGAATGTCAGTGTTCATTTATTTACACATATACACACACATAACACTCATCTACTCATTGTTGAGTTAAGGGTTGAATTGTCCATCCTTGTTCTATTATCTGTCACTATTTTTCTAACTATGCTGAACACCCTCTCTGATGATGCATTCTGCTTCGTCTCTTTGTTGTGTGCGCAGTTGTGCACTGCACTCTCTAAAAGCCCTAGATGTTATTGTCACATATGCATGTACAGTAGATGGCAGTATTGTCCTGTTTAAGAGTGTCACAACATTGCTGTATATGGCAGATGAACTGCTTTACGGTAGACGAAAACATGACTGCTGTTGTTGTGTGTTGTTATGGGCAAAATAGCGGAGCTCCCATTGGCTCCGCTGAAAGCCGACTTTTATTTACATTTATGTTATGTACGTGAGGGGTGGAAGGAAACGACACCACAAAGAAACTCAGGTTAAGAGGTTTATTGTAACCTTTGATGATTGTGTGGGAGGTGTATGCTACTCTACGTGTTGGTTGCAGGACTAATCAATCAATCAATCAATCAATCAATCAATCAATCAATCAATCAATCAATTCCTTTATTGTCATTGTCATAATAACACTTAAGTCATACATGTCAACGAGATTTTGTTTGAGCTTTGTCCAGTGGCATAGAAACTGCATTGATGAGCAGGTTGACAATAGTTTACATTTTAGCATTGTCAGGAAGATCGCGATAAGAGGGACGTGGGGGTGGGAACAGTCAGATGTCTGATGGGTGTTACGTTAATGTTGCAGCAATGCAATGTCCAGAGCACAATTATTGAGGTGGTGAAGAGTGAGGTAATAAGATGGTCCGGGGCAGCAAAGGGGCAGGCTGTTCATTTAGCAGTCTCACAGCCTGGGGATACAGACTGTGAGACATTCTGGTGGTCCTGGCGAGAATCGATCTATACCTCCTTCCAGAGGGTAGCAGGTTGAAGAGGCCATGTGCTGGGTGGTATCTGTCCTTCAGGATGTTGTGTACTCGCTTTAGGCAGCGAGTTGTGTACATGGCACTCATCTCTGGGAGTATCGTCCTTGTAATTTTCCCCGCCGCTTTAACCACTCACTGGAGGGCCTGTTGGTTCGCTTTAGTGCAGCTAGCAAACCACACAAAAAATCCGTAAGTGAGGACACTGCTGACGGCACAGTTGTAAAAGTTTACCATTGATTTCTGCGGAATGTTTGCGCATTTTAGTTTCCTCAAAAAAAAAAGACGTTGTTGGGCCTTTCCGACTGTAGAAGCAGTGTTAATGTCCCAGCATAGATCTTCTGTTATGTTCACCCCTAAGAATTTGAAATGCTTGACCCTTTCTAGGAGATTGTTATTAATTAAAAGTGGAGGGTATTTGTTCTGCCCTTTCCTGCGGAAGTCTACAATTAGTTCTTTGGTTTTGTTAGTGTTAAGAACCAAGTTATTGTTAGCACACCATGAAGCCAGCTGTTGGACCTCTGCATTGTATGCTGTCTCATCATTATTACTGATGAGCCCAAGCACCGTGGTGTCGTCGGCATATTTGACAGTGAGATTGGATGTTGAAGAGGCTATGCAGTCATGTGTGAAGAGGGTGAAGAGCGCAGGGCTTAGCACACAACCCTGTGGGGCACCGGTGTTGATGGTTAATTCCACTAAGTGTGGAATTAACCGTGTAAATAATACCAGAGGATGTTGTACGTGCGTGATGGATGAATTCTTCGTCAGTCCAAGAGGGTGAGGCACAAAGGAAGTCCGGGGACAGGCAGGAGGTCGAGGGCAGGAGAGAAGTGACAAGGTCTGTGTCCAGGCAAGGGTCGAGGATCGAAGGAGGTAGTCCAAAATTTGGATGGAGGTCGAAGCACAGAGCTCGAGCACACGAAACAAGGCAGGTACTGCGAGGGAGACAAGGGACATGAGTCAAAAAGACAAAAGGACACGGAGAACAAGGGCGAGGACAACAAAAGGGAAGCCAGAGACGTAATGCTTACTACTGAGCGTTAACGACGTTCCGGCGTAGGTTCCAAGGAGCGACCGGTCTTTATGCTGTCCTCCTGATTGCTGCCAGGTGCGTTGATTGCTGACAATCTGCAGCTGCGGCGAAGCGTGGGCGTGAAGCGTTCGGCGCGTGCGGGGGCGTGTCCTGGCATGCTGCCAGACAGAGTGTTGGAGGATCTTGCTGCGGGAGAATTGAGGGTTCGAGACTGCGCCGTGACAATTTATTTAATATTCAGAATGCATTAAAAAAAAAAATCATGCCTTTAATAATGATTGTTAACTATAGGCAAAATTCCCCAAAAATTGCAGTTCTCCTTCAAGGTAAAGGATCAGTATATGGTCAAAATATATTGCGTGATTAATATGCATGTATACGTGATTAATACGATGATTTTTTGCGATTAATCGCATGAGTTAACTTGTTATTTTTGACACCCTAATAAAAACATCTAAAATAAATTAATATGTTTCCATTGAACTGTGTTATATATGTGATTCGTGTACTGATAACCTTTGTATTGTTCCCCATGTGTGTGTATAGCAGGTGTAATCAGTTGTCCTATTAGTCTGTGTATTTAGTTTTCTGTTTGCCATCTCATCTTTGTCCGATTGTCATATGTTCTTTGTGGCTTGTTAGAGTTGGATTAAACCTTTAGAGCAGCACTCACCTTGTTTCCCTGCATTTGGGTCCAGCTTATACCTTTCCACCACATCCACCACCGTGACAGTTTTGTGTATGATACAATTATTATTTCTGGAACATTTGCTTGAGTAAAAATCAATACATTTGCACACAAACCTTTCATGTGGCTTCTGGGTATCTGATCACTCGACTTTCCTGCCACCTGGCTGACTTAAAAACATAATAGAGAGGTGCTGTGCTACACTAATAACACATGTCTTATTGTAAGAAAAGTGCTGTATTTTCTCCTTTTCTATTATATACTACTGTGAAAACGAGTGTTGTACTGTCACTATTGTCTAAATCAGGGGTCGGCAACCCAAAATGTTGAAAGAGCCATATTGGACCAAAAATACAAAAAAAAAAAAAAATCTGTCTGGAGCCTCAAAAAATTAAAAGCCTTATCTAAGTGTTATCATGAAGGAAACACATGATGCCAGTGTCTATATTAGCTATAGTAGCAACTATCTAAGGCTGACGCAAATCTTTGTTTACAGAAATGTTGTATTTTAATAGGGATGCTTTAAAATGTAATATCGGAAATTATCGTTATCGGTTTCAAAAAATAAAATGTATGACTTTTTATAACGCCACTGTGTACACGGACGTAGGGAGAGGTACAGACCGCCAATAAACCTTAAAGGCACTGCTTTTGCGTGCTGGCCCAATCACATAATATCTACGGCTTTTCACACACACAAGTGAATGCAAGGCATACTTGGTCAACAGCCATACAGGTCACACTGAGGGTGGCCGTATAAACAACTTTAACAGTGTTACAAATATGCACCACACTGTGAACCCACACCAAACAAGAATGACAAACACATTTCGGGAGAACATCCGCACCGTAGCACAACATAAACACAACAGAACAAATACCCAGAACCCCTTGCAGCACTAACTCTTCCGGGGCGCTACAATATACACCCCCCGCTCCCCCTTATCCCCCCACCTCAACCCTGCCCCCCCCCCCCACCCCGCCCACCTCAACCTCCTCATGCTCTCTCAGGGAGAGCATGTCCCAAATTCCAAGCTGCTGTTTTGAGGCATGTTAAAAAAAATAATGCACTTTGTGACTTCAATAATAAATATGGCAGTGCCATGTTGGCATTTTTTTCCATAACTTGAGTTGATTTATTTTGGAAAACCTTGTTACATTGTTTAATGCATCCAACGGGGCATCACAACAAAATTAGGCATAATAATGTGTTAATTCCTCGACTGTATATATCGGTATCGGTTGATATCGGAATCGGTAATTAAGAGTTGGACAATATCGGAATATCGGATATCGGCAAAAAAGCCATTATCGGACATCTCTATATTTCAATTTTTATTCTACACATTTTTGCAACATTGGAAATCATTGGTAAAATGGAGGCTTCTCACAGGATGAGATAACTTCTGGAAATTACTGTCTCAGAATGGCCAAAGGTATAGATGTGTGTGTCCAAGTTTAAGGAAACAGCAGGCTGTCTTCTATAAATGGATTTATTACAATCTTTGCAAGCTGGGTAACGTTTGCTGTGGTCTGGAACAACATGGCACACAAACAACTATGAGAAATGCAGCCAATATTACATACAGATAATGTGTCATAAGACATGGAAATATAAATGAAACACATAAAAGACATAAATACAGGAAAATAAATGAGCTCAAATATACCTACAAACGAGGCATATATGATGCAATATGTACATAGAGCCAGTCTAAATAGCATGTTAGCATCAATTAGCTTGCAGTCATGGATTGACCAAATATGTCTGATAAGCACTCCAGCAAATCAACAAGATCAACAAAGCTCACCTTTGTCCATTCACGCACAGCATAAAACGTTTGGTGGACAAAATGAGACAAAGAAGGAGTGGCATACAGTAAAACCCGTCTTTCTGTGGCAGCATCGGAGAAAGTTGTACAAGTCAACAAACTACGATGAGTTCAAGGATCGCTGAAATTAGTAGGACAAAACGGTGCTTGCCAAATACTCTCATCAGTGAAGCATGCTTAATATAAACAGTGTGACCCTTATCATCATGCTTTAAAGTCTGCTACAAAAAGTTTACAAATATGCTCTTTGGAGCCAGTAATCCTGACTTCATTTAGATTTTTTAGCACAAATAATTGTATTATTTTTTTGTTTTGTGGGTTAAAGTGTATATATATTGTGCTCCTGTGTTCCCTCCATCCATCCATTTTTTACCGCTTGTCCCTTTCGGGGTCGCGGGGGGTGCTGGAGCCTATCTCAGCTGCATTTGGGCGGTAGGTGGGGTACCCCCTGGACAAGTCGCCACCTCATCACAGGGCCAACACAGATAGACAGACAACATTCACACTCACATTCACACACTAGGGACTATTTAGTGTTGCCAATCAACCTATCCCCAGGTGCATGTCTTTGGAGGTGGGAGGAAGCCGGAGTACCCGGAGGGAACCCACACAGTCACGGGGAGAACATGCAAACTCCACGGGCCCAGGATCGAACCCAGGACCTTCGTATTGTGAGGCACACACACTAACCCCTGTCACACCGTGCTGCCCTGCTCCTGTGTTAGTGTTGCTAATCAATTAGATTTTAATATTTATTGAGTTTATTTTATTTGGTTTTTTTAAGCATCAAATGGTTCAAGTCCGTCAAAAATGGAATAAAATACAAACAAAACAAAAAATAATTCTAAAATAAATAAATTAAAATAAAATATATTTTTATATTTCAGGCAAAGTGATGCACTTTAAATATCGTTTGTTACAGGCTAAAAACAATGCTAATGAAGTTATTCTAATTGATCTATATTTCGTCTTTTCTTTACTGCAAAGAAGGATAAAATGTTACGCAGAGGTGTACTAATAACAACTTTATAGACAAATAATACTGACGAATTAAAATGTAATAGAGATGTCCGGTATTATTGGCCGTTAAATGCTTTAAAATATGATATCGGATATTATCGGTATCGGTTTCAAAAAGTAAAATATATGACTTTTTAAAACGCCGCTGTACGTAGTAGTGGTACACGGACGTAGGGAGAAGTACAAAGCGCCAATAAACCTTACAGGCACTGCCTTTGCAATCACATAATATCTACGGCTTTTCACACACACAAGTGAATGCAATGCATACTTGGTCAACAGCCATACAGGTCACACTGAGGGTGGCCGTATAAGCAACTTTAACACTGTTACAAATATGCGCCACACTGTGAACCCACACCAAACAAGAATGACAAACACATTTCGGGAGAACATCCGCACCGTAACACAACATAAACACAACAGAACAAATACCCAGAACCCCTTGCAGCACTAACTCTTCCGGGACGCTACAATATACACCCCCGCTACCCCCTACCACACCCCCCACACACCTCAACCCCGCCCACCTCAACCTCCTCATGCTCTCTCAGAGAGAGCATGTCCCAATTTCCAAGCTGCTGTTTTGAGGCATGTTAAAAAAAATAATGCACTTTGTGACTTCAATAATAAATATGGCAGTGCCATATTGGCATTTTTTTCCATAACTTGAGTTGATTTATTTTGGAAAACCTTGTTACATTGTTTAATGCATCCAGCGGGGCATCACAACAAAATTAGGCATAATAATGTGCTTATTCCACGACTGTATATATCGGTATCGGTTGATATCGGAATCGGTAATTAAGAGTTGGACAACATCGGGATATCGGATATCGGCAAAAAAGCCATTATCGGACATCACTAAAATGCAAAGATTGGTTTTCATAGCTGCCAATCACAATAGCTCGTTTAGTCGAGCGATTGTGTAATTCTCTCTCTCTCTCTCTCTCTCTCTCTCTCTCTCTCTCTTTCACTCTATTTTTTAAATGGGGGAGGCCTTTATTTTATTAAAGCAAATAAATGGGACCAATACGTATTTGGATAACAATATTTTGAAAGGGATTTACCGTATTTTTCGGACTATAAGTCGCCGTTTTTTTCATAGTTTGGCCGGGCTCCAGTGCGACTTATATATGTTTTTTTCCTTTTTTATTATGCATTTTCGGCAGGTGCGACTTATACTCCGGTGCGACTTATACTCCGAAAAATACGGTACTTACGTTTTTCTTGTTATAATCTTAACAAGCTTATGAGCAACCTGTATTAACAGTAATTAGACCACACTGCAAGTCACTGCATGCATACTTGCCAACCCTCCCGAATTTTCCGGGAGACTCCCGAAATTCAGCGCCTCTCCCGAAAACCTCCCGGGACAAATATTCTCCCGAAAATCTCCCGATTTTCAGCCGGAGCTGGAGGTGGCCTCCAGCTCCATGCGGACCTGAGTGAGGACAGCCTTTTTTCACTACGGGAGGACAACAGGGCGACAAGAACTGAATCATCCAGACTAGAGATACATTGTATTATTATGTTTATCTTACCTAAAAATAAATAGATATTTATTCATTTAAAAAAAAAAAAAAAAACTAAATACATTTTTACTATATTTTGCTAAAAACATCAAAATTAATTGTATTTTTATTTTTATTTTTTCTGACTCCTTATTACATCCAGCCATAGAATTTTACATTAAAATAAACATATTTGAAATAATTAATTTTAAATTATCATAATAGTGCATTTTAAATGACCATATTTAATTATTAAAATAATTGCTTGTTTATCAACAACTTTAGCATTTTATTCACTACATTTTGAAGCTCTCAGAAGCCAAGTTATGTTATATTCCTTAATATTTATTTATGCAAGTTTGAAGTATCAATCATCCAAACACAGTTTTGTTTGCATATTTTCAGGATGTAGATATACATATATATATATATATATATATATATATATATATATATATATATATATATATATATATATATATATATATATATATCCATCCCATCCATTTTCTACCGCTTATTCCCTTTGGGGTCGCGGGGGGCGCTGGAGCCTATCTCAGCTACAATCGGGCGGAAGGCGGGGTACACCCTGGACAAGTCGCCACCTCATCGCAGGGCCAACACAGATAGACAGACAACATTCACACTCACATTCACTCACGAGTCGTGAGCCCGATGGCTGTTAACCTCATTGGCAAGCGCTGCTCGACTTTGCTCCCGTTTAGTGCGGCAGAATGATCACTCTTAGAATGCAGTGATTCTGGGCCGACACTAGGGGGCGATGTGCTGCCACCTTGTGACCACCTTAACTCAACACATGACCTACTATGTTTTTTTTCTTCCTGTCAATACTTTGTCTATGGTCACTCCAATCATCATGTGATCGTGTGCGTCTGTAAACATGTGGCTGGTGGGCGGGACACAGACGGAGTCTTTATTTTGACTCGAGCCTGTCTGTGTCAACATGAGCGGACCGCACCGTGGTTCTGACTGCGAGTCCGCTAGAACCAGACCACTCTTAACCCTTTGTGGTCCTCTGAGCGTTTTAGTGTGAAAGTTGATCCCTCCACTTCCTGGGGGTCCACTTAATGACAAACGGAAAAAAAAGCAAAAAAAAAGCACAAAGCGGCCAACTGGCGTCCAGAAAGTTCCTTTCACGTGATATGATGTCAATGTGTGTGTGTGTGTGTGTCAGGTTGTTGGAGGCTGGTGGTGAGAGAAGTGTTTGGATTGGAGCACATTCAAAGTTGGAGAGGAAAGAGAAAAAAAAAGTGTGGCAGCGGCGTGACGTCATGGTGAAAAAAAAAAAAGAGACTTGAAGAAAGTTCCTCACGCTGCTCCATCACATCCAGTCCAGCACGCGTACACGTCAGGTCACACGTGTGTGTGCACTCGGAGGATGACACACTCCGACTCGGCCCAAATTGTTCTTGCTCGTTGCCATGACGCCCAGCCGCTAGGATGAATGTGGCGCCTCTCTCCGTGCTGCTCACCTGCTGGACTTTGACTTTCGTATTCGCTTCTTTCCAGCGCACGGCTTACGGCTGGGGCGCTCGGGCCGCCGGTCGGGTCAGTCCGGCTCGGGTGACCCACACCCGCGCCGAGGGCAAGGAACGGATGCCTGCGGCTATCGGTGCACAAGGTGGGAAGGTGGGTGCTGCGGCGGGCGGGGCGACCCGACATCAAGTTGTACTCAAAGGGCCCTCCCAGGTCCCCAAGGGTTCCATCCATCCAGGTGGAAGTGTCAAGGTGACGCCGCCCGACTACATGTTGTCTCTGTACCGGAGCCGCTCCCATGGCGCGCACAACCGCAGCATGGCCGACACTGTCACCAGCTTTGTGGACAGAGGTCAAGGTAAATGTCATGCAAGCTCACATCCTCACACCTCAAACCGAGGCAACAAGCTAGCTAACACGCAAAGATGTAAAACGGGCCGCGAGTAACCGACTTGTCAAAACGCCACACCTCGCTTGTCTATGAGCTAAAATGCTAACGTGCATGTTTCTCGCCATCTGGTCCCTGGCGGTGCCCTCAGGAGAGAAAATAAACAGTGGTCACACCCTCACGCCCCCTCCTCCCTCCAATTTCTTTTTAGAATGAAAAGTTTTCATGACTGCGGCTGCGGAAAGTTTACATGTACTTTAAATTTAGCCTCTGTTTGTTTAGCTGTCGTTTGCTAGTGACGAGCATCACCTTGCACTTAATAGCACACGTTTAGTGTTTATTAAACCCAACTACAAATCACTAGTGTGCGTCTTTTTTTTTTACTTTGTCATCTACAACTCACTAAAAGATATTTATTTCTTGCCTTATTCACTTAGAACTCACTGGTTTGCGTTTATTTCTTCACTTGACTAACCTACAACTCATTAGTAGGTTTCTTTACTTAGTTACCTACAACTCACCGGTATGCATCGATTTCTTGACTTAATCACATACAACTCAGTAGTACGCATGTACTTCTTTACTTAAAGAGGAACAGCACTTTTTTTGAATTTTGCCATTCACAATCATTATGAGAGACAAGATCACACATGCTTTTTATTTGTAATTTTTTTTTAAAGATGATAAAAAACCCTTGGAAAATGTGGCAAATGGGAGTCACCTTAAAAGCGCTCTAAAACAACTTCAAAACCCTTCATCAATGTTTTGTATACACACTGCAAGTATATATATATATATATATATATATATATATATATATATATATATATATATATATATATATATATATATATATATATATATATATATATATATATATATATATATATCTATCAGTGACGTGCGGTGAGGTTCATGACTGGTGAGGCACTGACTTCATCACAGTCAGATTTACAAACATATGAACCCTAAAGAGTATCTTATTCACCATTTGATTGGCAGCAGTTAACGGGTTATGTTTAAAAGCTCATGCCAACATTCTTCCCTGCTTGGCACTCAGCATCAAAGGTTGGAATTGGGGGTTAAATCACCAAAAATGATTCCCGGGCGCGACGCCGCTGCTGCCCACTGCTCCCCTCACCTCCCAGGGTGTGATCAAGGGGATGGGTCAAATGCAGAGGACAAATTTCACCACACCTAGTGTGTGTGACAATCATTGGTACTTTAACTTAACTTTAACTTTACACATACAAACTGTAGAACACAAAAAAGCACATTTAATTAAAACATTTTTATTATGGTCTTACCTTTACTTATAAATGAAGTCCATGCGCAGCTCCTTTTGAACAAAAGCATCGATAACTTGTTTATAGAAGTCTTCCTTATCTTTCTTCAGTTTTAAACGTCTCTGTCTCGATGGAGATCTTCCTTTAAGTATTACCTCCTGCTTCGATTGAAAGTCCAGTTTAGAAAACTGTTTTATTTTAGATATGTAATCCTTCATGTTAAAAGTCCAGGCGAGAGGAAAAAATAAACGATCGCTAACTGTTGCTGCTTGTTGTCACTTATTCTGCAGCCGTGTAGTCGCAAAAATGATCCCTGGGATCACTAGCGCCCTCTACCACCAGGAGGCGGGATTACTGCGAGCCTCACACAGTGCGTCTTCGCAGCAGTTTTATGATTGCTCAGCACAAGAAATACGTTACACACATACAGTTGTTGACAAAATACACTGTACATTATATACCTCAGCTAACTAAACTATGGAAATGTATAATATAGTTCATATAGCAATACGGTCTCACTGCACAGCAGGCCAGCAGTTAGCCGAGTCATTGCGCAATCCATGGTGAGGCTCAACTGAGTGACGTGCCTCAACTGGCTGCTGACTCACCGCAAGTCTCTTCTCAGTATTTGAACGGCAAATGTGAAAATTCAGCGATTTTGAATAAAAATAATCTAAAACTGGTGAAGTTAAATGGAAAATAACTTTATAGTTTAATCACTGGATACAAATAACAATTTAATTTTTTTTTTTTCCTTTTTACATTTTTTTTCTTTCCATGATGGCACGTGAGGCGGGGCCTCACGTGCCTCCCCTGACTGCACGTCACTGATATATATATATATATATATATATATATATATATATATATATATATATATATATATATATATATATATATAGTAGTAACAGACACATTTATAACAATATGTAATATGTACAATATATACCGTATTTTGGTAATTTTAATCATTGCCGGAACTAATTCTTTGGCGCATTTATTTCCATTTCCATAGCAGCGGGCGTCCGACAATGTGTGTTTCTACATCCAGAAAGTAAACGCTTGTGTGCGTTCTAATCATGGCGAACCTGAAAACAAACAACGAACACGACTATTTTTGGTCAAATGACGATTCACAACCTTATCTTTTTTTAATCTGAATTTACGGAAGATGAACTACTGCTTCTAGAAGTAGAAGTAGTCACAGACAACTCACTGGTACACATTTATTTCTTAACTTAGTCTCCTACAACTCACTAGAATGTTCCTATTTCTTTAGTCACCGACAAGTCACTAGTATGATCCTATCTTGCTCAGTGGCCTAGTGGTTAGAGTGTCCGCCCTGAGATCGGTAGGTCGTGTGTTCAAACCCCGGCCGAGTCATACCAAAGACTATAAAAATGGGACCCATTACCTCCCTGCTCGGCACTCAGCATCAAGGGTTGGAATTGGGGGTTAAATCACCAAAATGATTCCTGAGCGTGGCCACCGCTGCTGCTCACTGCTCCCCTCACCCCCCAAGGGGTGGAACAAGGGGATGGGTCAAATACAGAGGGTAATTTTACCACATCTAGTGTGTGTGTGACTATCAGTGGTATTTTAACTTTAACTTTTTAAACTATTTCTTTAGTCACCTACAACTCACTGGTATGTTCCCCTATGTATTTACTTAGTTGCCTACAAATCTCCAGCACACATCTATATCTTAACTCATTTACCTACAACTCACTAGTATATTCCTATTTATTTACTTAGCCACCTACAAATACCCAGTACACATCTATTTCTTAACTCAGTAACTTACAATTCACCAGTATGTGTCTATTTGTTAACTTAGTCACCGATATCTCACTAGTATGCGTTTATTTCTTGACCTAATCACCTGCATCTCAATTGTACGCGTCTATTTTCTTACTTAGTCACCTAGAAACTCTTGTACGTACGTATGTATATCTACAACTCACTAGTATGCTCTTATTTATTTTCTTAGTCACCTGCAACTCTCTAGTACGCATACTTCAAATTAGTAATCTACAACTCACTACGTTCCCAATTCTTTCCTCAGTCACCTACAACTCGTTAGAAAATATTTCTTAACTTAATCACGTACAACTCACTAGTATGTTCCCATTTCTTTACTTATTCACCTACAAATAACTAGAATGTGTCTATTTTTTCACATAGTCACCCACAACTCACTAGAATGTTCCTATGTCTTTACTCAGTCATCTACAACTAACTAGTAGGTTCCTATGTCGTTACTTAGTCGCTTACAATTCAAAAGTATGTTCCTATGTCCTTGTTACCTACAACTCACTAGTCCGCGTTTATTTTTTGACCTAATCACCTACAACTCACTAGTACGTGTCAATTTTCTTACTTAGTCACCTACAGCTTACTCCTGTAGTACGCGTCTACTTCTTAATGTAGTTACCTACAACTCACTGGTGTGTTCCTATTTCTTCACTTTGACACCTACTACTCACTAACATGTTCCTATTTCTTAACTTAGTTACCTACAACCATTGGCGTTGTTAGGCCTATTTTAGGGGGGCTCAAGACCCCCTAAAATATTCTTAAGCCCCCCTAAATAATTTGGTGTTATATATTTTTTTTATTTTTTTTTACAAATACATGCCGACATATTCATTATAAAGTGGCCCGAATATGAGTTTAAATAAATAATCATATAACCTGTTATTATTCACTCAGTTTCCCCTCACTTCATAGCGTAAGGTAGAGAGCCCCTTTAGTGCGTCGGTATCCAATCCATTCCACTTGTTCATATAGAAAATGCTCACATCATTCAAATTCCAGTCCGCATATACTCTGCTACCTTGCTTGCAGTCCTGCAGGTGTACAAAGCACATTATCTTCCTTTACAATGAGTGAAGCTGCACGAAACCTTGTGTGTGCAATTGTAAATAATTTAGTTTTTAAGTTTTGTGTTTCTTGTAGAATCTATATAAAGTAATATACATTAGCCTATTGTTAAAATAATGACAAAAACATCATTAAATATATTTGTTTTATCGTATTGTTACATTAATAGCTGTTGTATTATTATAGGATGGTTTGTTAAACATTTCATAGGATTTTCAGAGGTAGGAAAAACCAAGACATTTAATATAAAATGTAAAATGAATAAATACATGAAAAGAAAAAAAAGAAAAAAGGTTAAAAGCCATCGTCCCGGGGAGCATTTCATTTCGTCCCGTGCATTTTTAAAGAATAATAATAATAACAATGAATAATTTCTAAGTCTTTGTTAGCCGTTTGTGAAGTTGTGTGCTTGTGTACGTTCGCTCACATCCTGTGCATCTCCTGGGGGCTAAGCCCCCCCTGTCCTTAAAAGCTAGTGACGCCCCTGCCTACAACTCACTGGTGTGTTCCTATTTCTTCACTTTAACACCTACTACTCACTAACATGTTCCTATTTCTTAACTTAGTCGCCTACAACTCACTGTTATGTTCCTATTGTTTACTTAGTGAACTAAAACTCACAAGTGTGTCTATTTCTTAACTTAGTCACTTAGAACTCACAAGTATGTGTGTTTTTCATAACCTAGTCACCCAAAACTCACGAGTATGCATTTATGTCCTAGTTTTCCCTCCTCCAACTCACTTGTATGTGTGTATTTCTTTACCTCGTCCCTTAGAGTTGACTAGTACACATTTCTTTAGTCACCTGTGATCACCTCATACACTTAAAAACTTTTACTTTGTTTCTTCACTGCAAGTCAAACTGATACTTTGCCCTTCCCCGTTTCAGATGAGAGGGGTTCCGTCCTGAGGCGTCAGCAGTACCATTTCAACATCTCTTCTTTGGATCCAGACGAACTTTTGGGAGCAGAACTTCGCATCCTGAGAAAGCCCTGGCCCGACCTCCGCAAGACCTCGTGGTTGAAGCTATTCGAGTGTGGGTACGCTAGACAGAAGACAGTTCTGCTGCAGACAATGGCGGCCGAGCCTTTGGAGGCTTCCCACGGTAGGTGGGAGGTGTTCAACGTGTGGAACTCGGTCAAGGGCTTTAAACGGACCCAACGGAACCAGCCATTGTGCTTCCAACTGGAAGGGGGCGGTGGCACTGACCTCCGCTCACTGGGCTTGAGTCGACCCAGAAAGAGCGACAAGGAGATGGCCTTCCTGCTAGCGTTCGGCCGTAGCAATAAGTCCGATCTGTTCTACAACGAGATTCGAGCCCGGTCCGGTCACGACAACAAAACCGTCTACGAGTACTTGTTCACACAGCGACGCATGAGGCGAGCTCCGCCCACCAGGGCCCTTCAAAAGCTACCTCCGCAGGCCTTCCCTCCGAAGACACGGGCGCGGTGCCAGCGGCGCCGCCTCCACGTCAACTTTAAAGAAATGGGTTGGGACGACTGGATCATCGCGCCGCTCGACTACCATGCCTTTCACTGCGGCGGCGCCTGCGACTTCCCGCTCCGCTCTCACATGGAGCCCACCAACCACGCCATCATACAGACCCTGCTCCACTCCATGGACCCTCTCTCGGCCCCGTCCTCCTGCTGCGTGCCCACGCGCCTCAGCCCAATCAGCATCCTCTACGTGGACTCCAACAACAACGTGGTCTACAAGCAGTACGACGATATGGTGGTCGACGCCTGCGGCTGTAGGTAACGCGCTACCTACAGACTGACTCGGGAAGTAGATGGTTCAAATGGTAAATGTGGCCTCAATAAGAATGTTCCAACCAGGTTCTTTGTCGCTATTTTAACGGCATATGGAAGTGGGCAGGGCTAAGCAAACAGTGATGGAGCAGAAAAGGGCTTACACAGGTCATAGTAATATTTAGATATAAGTACAAAAGTACTCGACGAACACTATTGGACTTGGTGATACACTCATACTGATAGTCTTGGCAGAACTGGTGGGGACGGCGTGGCGCGGTTGGGAGAGTGGCCGTGTCCGCAACCTGAGGGTTCCTGCTTCGATCCCCACCTACTACCAACCTCGTCACGTCCGTTGTGTCCTTGAGCAAGACACTTCACCCTTGCTCCTGATGGGTTTTGGTTAGGGCCTTGCATGGCAGCTCCCGCCATCTGTGTGTGAATGGGTGAATGTGGAAATAGTGTCAAAGTGCTTTGAGTACCTTGAAGGTAGAAAAGCGCTATACAAGCATAACCCATTTACCATTTAACTGCGCTACTCGTTTGGCAACCTGTGGAAAAGTGTCAGCAGGTACGAGCATGTAGGCCTGACGAGGCCGATTTGGTTTCCACTAATCAGAACCACCTGTGGGAAAGACGCCGGTTAACAAGCATGCAACTACAGTATGTGTAACAATTTTTCAGTCTGCCTGTTCAGTCCAGCCCAAGCCAGGCTTGAATCAGCGACTGTGGACTTACCAGTGAATGAGAGTTAAGGGCAACAGTGCGAGTCGATGAGCTAAAAAGCCCTGAGCTGTCAGCTCGCCGTCCAGCACGGTCCGGAAGTGCAGCACGGCCACACTAGATGGCAACCGTCACTTGTGCATGTGTCCCTCAGTGGAACATCCAATAACCTTCTGGGACCTTAAAGAGCTTTGTCAGCATCGACGTTCTCCAGCACACACACACACATACACACACACACACACACACACACACACACACGCATTTAGCGTGAACAACTCATTTGAAGTCTTTCTTTGAAGTCCACTCCATGTTTTCCTTGTGACTCCTTGAATATTCCTGCACTTCCAAGTAACAAGCCAAGGACTCCTTCAGCCAGTCGCACTAAATCATTCACGTCGGAAACTAAAGAGACGTTTGTTTTGAAGGGGAACTTTTGGATTATTGTTTTAGCCACTTGAGCTGTGTGTGTGTGTGTCTATATACGTGTGTGAGTGTAGTCAAGTTTCACACACAACTTGTGTTCATAATCCAAGTCAGCATGTTGAAGGAAACACGGTGGTGGACTCTGTGTATGTTGAGTCACGCACTTTGGCTCCAGTCCTCATGGGGTGTGTGTGTGTGTGTGTGTGTGTGTGTGTGTGTGTGTGTGTGTGTGTGTGTGTGTGTGTGTGTGTGTGTGAGGGAGTTTTTCATCCATGTGAACTTTATACTTGAAAACACATGTGTCAAACTCAAGGCCCGGGGACCAGATCTGGCCCGCTATATCATTTTATGTGGACCGCGAAAGCCTGAAAATAATGTGCACCAATAAAGCACTTCCTCTCTCTTGCAAAATGTATTTGTTCTTTCAATTTTGACAAAACATGTACTGTATGCAATTGCATATCTTCTAAACTGTATTATTATCCGACCATAAAAGGTATTTCAAGTATTTATTGTTACTATAAATAAATATCTGCTTGTCACCTGACTTATGATTTCAAAGCAATACTAATCAAATGCATAGGTATGCATACTGTATAATATCATGAGATATTGTGTGAATGCTCCAAAGCATTCACACATATGGTTTTCTGCACCAAAATTCATCTATTTATTAATCAACTTCAACTTCTTCTTCTCCAGATTTTGGCGCGCTCTACCTTCCACCCTTTTCACCCGATTCAAACTTCAAACTGGGTCAGCCTTTTCGGGAATCGCGGGCTTTCACTTGTCAAATTCCAAAAAATCCCAGATTTCCCGGAATTCCAGGTTTTTTCGTAACATTTTTCCCATTCAAAATGAATTGGCCATTTTTCAAACTTCCACCATTTCCACATTTTTCAACCTATTCCAACCATTCCACCTTCAACATATTCCACGCATCCTGGACATTCAAACAATAATTTTTCCGAGTTAAAAAAAATTCCAGTAATTCCCAAAATTTCCGTTTTTACAAACCTTTTTTTGACCCTTTTTTCTGGCGACTACTCCTTCCACATTTTTCAACCCACTTCAACCGTTCCACCGTCCAAACATTCCTCTTAATCAGAACAAAAAACAAAGTTGTTTTTTGAACTGGAAAAATTCCTAGTTTTCCCGAAATTCCAGGAATTCCTCAATACCATTTCTCAATTTAAAATGTTACTACTTCAACATTTCTCGACCGGTTTGAAAAATACCAACACAAACCATTTCCACTCATTCAGAACATTCAAGTCTTTTAATATGTTTACGAAATTCCCAAATCTCTATGAAATTCCCAAATTTCCATGAAATTCCCATTGAAATGAATGGGACATATTTCAAAGTTCCACAATTCCCACATTTTTCATCCGATTCAAACCGTTCCAACTCCAAAATATTCAGCCTGTTCAACATTGTGTGTCCAAGAATTCCCAGTTTTCAGGGAAATTTTTTCTTTTCAAAATGATTTGTCCATTTTTTAAACTTCCACAACTCGCACATTTTTTAACCAATTAAAACCATTCCAACATCAACACATTCCACTCATTCAACTAACACTTTCCCAAGTTCCAAACCAAATTCCGTTTTTCCTGAAAATTCTAAGTCTGCAACATTCAAACTATTCTTACTTTCATACTACAGTCTGTCAGCATTTCAGTTCAACTTCAGCATTGGAGCATTCACATGCAATTCCTCCAGGAATTGCCCCATCTAGTTTGTACAATAATATTAATATCAACTGAGTGACGTGCTTCAACTGGCTGCTGTTCACCGCACCGTCTCTTTCAGTATTTGAACGGCAAATGTGAAAATTCTGCGATTTTGAATAAAAATAATATAAAACTGGTGAAGTTAAATGGAAAATAACTTTATAGTATAATCACTGAATACATATAACAATTTAATAAAATTTTTTTTCTTTTTACATTTTTTTTCTTTCCATGATGACAGGTGAGGCCCCGCCTCACCTGCCTCCAGTGACCGCACGTCACTGCTTAATGGTTGTGTGAAGCTATTTATTGGCAAACAACTGTGTTTACTCTTTTTAAATCAAAATGACAAAAGAAAGTACCCAAATGACCCTGATCAAAAGTTTACATACCCCAGTGACTTTGATCTGATAACATGCAAAAAAGGTTCCAATCCTCACCTGTGACCTGTTTGTTTGTAATTAATGTGTGTGTATAAAAGGTCAGTGAGTTTCTGGGCTTCTGACAGACCATTGCATCTTTCATCCAGTGCTGCACAGATGTTTCTGGATTCTGAGTCATGGGGAAGGCAAAAGAATTGTCAAAGAATCTGCGAGAAAAGGTAATTGAACTGCATAAAACAGGAAAGGGGTATAAAAAGATATCCAAGGAATTGAGAATGCCAATCAGTAGTGTTTTATATATATATATATATATATATATATATATATATATATATATATATATATATATATATATATATATATATATATATATATATGTATACATAGGGGGTTTATCTTGATATATACGTATATGTATATATATATATATATATATATATATATATATATGTATGTATGTATGTACGTATATATATATACAAAGACATATATATATAAATATAAAGGGTGTTTAGCTATATATATATACGTATATGTATATATATATATACATGTATATGTATACAGACATATATATAAAAGGTTTTTTTATATATATATATATATATATATATACATATACAGTATATATATACTGTGTATATATATATATATATATTTACATACAGGGTTTATCTAGAGATATGTTAATCCCATTTTTAAAAGGTCAAAAACCTAATTACATTTTTACATGTGTTTTAAAAAGATGCTTTCAACAAAAACCATGCAATAGTTAGTTTTTAGTGCATATAAACATAACGAGTGTGTATGGGCTGACAACATTGGGTTTTGAGAGGGATTGGGGGCTCTTCAGGAATCTTTTTGTATCTTACATTTAGTATATAAATATTATACAGTATCTACATACAGAATTTTAAAATTCCTGAACGTTTACAATGGAACGTGAGATTGTCATCACATCACTTGAAAAAAACATGGCAACAACACAATAAAGTATTGTTTTCGTTTCCCTAGCACGGGGGTCAGCGACCCGCGGCTCTAGAGCTGCATGCAGCTCTTTAGCACCGCCCTAGAGGCTCCCTGGAACTTTTTCAAAAATGGCAGAAGATGGGGGCAAAATATATTTGTTATTTTAATAATGTTTCTGTAGGAGGACAAACATAGCACAAACCTTCCTAATTGTTAGAAGGCCCATTCTTTAATGTTTGTGTTTATGCTTCACTGATAACAGTATTTGGCCAGCGCCGTTTTGTCCTACTAATTTTGGCGGTCCTTGAACTCACCGTAGTTGGTTTACGTGTACAACTTTCTCCGTCGCTGCCACAGAAAGACGAGTTTTATGCCACTCCTTCTGTCTCATTTTGTCCACCAAACGTTTTAAGCTGTGCGTGAATGCACAAAGGTCCCCACATCTGCGTTCCCCTTCAAGGTTTCTCATTGTAGTCCATTGGGTTGAGATTTTCCTTGCCCTGATGTGGGATCTGAGCCAAGGATGTCGTTGTGGCTTGTGCAGCCCTTTGAGACACTTGTGATTTAGGGCTATATAAATATACTTTGATTGATTGATATACCTTTGGCAGTTTTAAGCCAGTAATTATCAGGAGTTCTCTCACCCTCTGAGACACTAACTTAATGCGTTGCCTTCATTATAACACTTCCATAAGTCTTTTAACTTTTTGCGGTTCGAGACAGATTTGTTTTTTGTATTTTTGGTCCATTATGGCTCTTTCAACATGTTGGGTTGCCGACCCCTGCCCTAGCATGACGCTAGGAGCGGTTTGAATGCAAGACATGGGGTAAACCATGGCGTGTGCCCCTGTAGGCAAGCACTACACTGCAAAAAGTCAGTGTTCAAAAACGAGAATTTTTTTTTTTTAAATTAGGGGTATTTTACTTGAACTAAGGAAATTATCTGCCAATAGAACAAGAACATTTGGCTTGTCAAGACTTTCCAAAACAAGTAAAATTAGCTAACCTCAATGAACCCCAAAATACCTTAAAATAAATATATTCTCACTAATAACAAGTGCACTTTTCTCGATAGAAGAAAAAAAAAGAGATATTTTCTTAATATGTTGAAAAATATTCTTAAATTAAGTAAATGCTAGTGCCATTACCTTGACATAATAACATGCGCTCGGCATTGCATTTCTTCAAACCAGCAAGCTTATACTAAAAACTAAATAATTGTTCTTAATGGAAGGCAACAAGGCAACCGCTTGTTACTCTCGGGGTCTACTAGCCGCTCAGGCAAATCATATTGTCTAAAAATGCATTTTCCCATCGATAACATGACATCATCGCGCCAATTAGTGCACGAGGAGTATATAAATATATATATATATATATATATATATATATATATATATATATATATATATATATATATATATATATATATATATATATATATGTATGTATGTATGTATATACATATGTATATATATGTATATATATATATATATATATATATATATATATATATATATATATATATATATACAGCCCGGCCCCCAGCCAAACAAATTTTAATTGTAATTTTGAAGAAGTTATCTGAATGTGCATGAACTATTTCTGTTCAAAATTGTTTGAAATGTAACATGTTAAATGTTTAAATATTAACTGTCAGTTTACTGTACTGTGCCAACTGTACTACTATATGAGTACGTATTTTCTCTTGTTTCATTGAAAATAAAACAGCAAAGTCCATTTGGCTGTCATCGTTTTAATTATGACACATAATTGTGTCAAAGTCATGATTTTTTTGTTCATGCTTGAAATAAGAAATTATTACTTCGAAAAAGCAGTTTTATACCCCTGAGTGTTGATGACACAGCTTTGCAACAGTTGATATTCTACAAACCCCTTGTCCATATGAGTTGGGAAATTGTGTTAGATGTAAATATAAACGGAATACAATGATTTTCAAATCCTTTTCAACCCATATTCAGTTGAATATGCTACAAAAACAACATATTTGATGTTCAAACTGAAAAACTTTTTTTTTGTTGCAAATAATCATTAACTTTAGAATTTTGATGCCAGCAACACGTGACAAAGAAGTTGGGAAAGGTGGTAATAAATACTGATAAAGTTGAGGAATGCTCATCAAACACTTATTTGGAACATCTCACAGGTGAACAGGCAAATTGGGAACAGGTGGGTGCCATTATTGGGTATAAAAGTAGATTCCATGAAATGCTCAGTCATTCACAAACAAGGATGGGCGAGGGTCACCACTTTGTCAACAAATGCGTGAGCAAATTGTTGAACAGTTTAAGAAAAAACTTTCTCAACCAGCTATTGCAAGGAATTTAGGGATTTCACCATCTACGGTCCGTAATATCATCAAAGGGTTCAGAGAATCTGGAGAAATCACTGCACGTAAGCAGCTAAGCCCGTGACCTTCGATCCCTCAGGCTGTACTGCATCAACAAGAATAAAAATGTATGAGTCTGAACATCAAATATCTTGTCTTTGTAGTGCATTCAATTGAATATGGGTTGAAAAGGATTTGCAAATCATTGTATTCCGTTTGTATTTACATCTAACACAATTTCCCAACTCATATAGAAACGGGGTTTGTAGTTTCAAGCATGTTTTACTCAATATCGGGACGGCGTGGCGCAGTGGAAAAGTGGCCGTGCGCGACCCGAGGGTCCCTGGTTCAATCCCCACCTAGTACCAACCTCGTCATGTCCGTTGTGTCCTGAGCAAGACACTTCACCCTTGGTCCTGATGGGTGCTGGTTAGCGCCTTGCATGGCAGCTCCCTCCATCAGTGTGTGAATGTGTGTGTGAATGGGTAAATGTGGAAGTAGTGTCAAAGCGCTTTGAGTACCTTGAAGGTAGAAAAGCGCTATACAAGTACAACCCAATATAGGTCATAAAATCTCAGCAACAAGCTGTAGTATCTTACTGAGATAATTTAGGACCAAAAAACTTAAAACAAATAAAAGACTCCAACATAAAATCTGCTAAGTGAGAATAAGTATCTTATCAGACAGAAAATAAGCAAATATCACCCTTATTTGAGATATTTAATCTTACTTAGATTTCAGTTTTTGCTGTTTTTGTTGTGTATGGGTGTGTGTGTGTGCATGTGTGTGCCCATGCAGCTGCATATTAGATCATCAGTTTGTTCAGCAGCTTAGTGCTCTGGCCTGCGTCAATAGGTGTTAGTAGTAACGTCAGCCGGGTGGGGGTGTTCGGTTGGCAAAATGAAACGCTAATATGGAAATTGTTTCAAGGGAAACTCAAGATAGTGTTCACGGTACAAACTAATAGCGCTAAACAAAAGCAAAGAAAAATAAAGTAAAACTAAAAGAAGGAAAGAAAGAAAGAGTTGGGGGGCGGGAACCTTTATGAGACCAGCTTTGTGCCTAGCCGAGAGACACTCGCGGTCGGACCCAATCCGTTGACATTGCAGCGGAGAAGCTAGCAGTGGTTGTCTGGCGACCCGGCTAGTTGTCCTACGTGACGGTTCGGCTCGCATAGGGCGGTTCGGGAGCTGTGGGCCATGTGGGTCATGTACCGAAGGCCGCTGCAGTCCGCCGTCAGAACCGTCCTAAATGTGACCGCGACCAGAACCGCCTGCGGGAAGGTTAGCAACGTTAGCTTAGCTTGACTGTCAGTCACGTAACTCGAAATGTAATTAGGCCATGTTATTAATGTTGATAGGAGAATGATACAACAGATGTCATACTTGACGTTCTGACGTAACATTTAAATATTACTTTGAAGTACTTAAACGAGTACATCTCGTCATTAATATTTTTTTAATATTTGAAGAAATGTTGATCGTCTTAAACTAAATACACCTAAAATGGTAAAAATAAAATATCGGACACATTACGGCAGGGAATCTAACAATGTTCTCCAATATGGATACTGTCAATATGTTGATATTTGTGATTGTACGTGTTTTTATGAAACATTCAAAGTAGTCATTGGTTTGCACATATTCCGTACAATTGACCACTAAATCACCCGAATAAGTTTTTCTACTTGTTTAAGTCGGTGTCCACGTTAATGGAGTGAGTGTGAGAGTGAATTATATTCATATAGCGCTTTTCTCTAGTGACTCAAAGCGCTTTTACATAGTGAAACCCAATATCTAAGTTACATTTTAAACCAGTGTGGGTGGCACTGGGAGCAGGTGGGTAAAGTGTCTTGCCCAAGGACACAATGGCAGTGACTAGGATGAACCTGGAACCCTCAAGTTGCTGGCACGGCCACTCTACAAACCGAGCTATACCGCCTAGCGGTATAGCTCGATAATCAATTCATGGTATAAATATATACTATCAGCATAATACAGTCATCACACAAGTTAATCATCAGAGTATATACATTGAATTATTTACATTATTTACAATCGGGGGGTGGGATGTGAGGGGGTGTGGGGGGTTAGGGTTGGTTGATATCAGCACTTCAGTCATCAACAATTGTATCATCTGAGAAATGGACATTGAAACAGTGTCGGTCTGACGTCGTAGGATATGTACAGCGAGCAGTGAACATAGTTTGCTCAGAAAGCATAAGAACAAGTATATACATTTGATTATTTACAATCCGGGGAGGTGGGATGTGGAAGGGGGAGGGTGTTAGTCTAGGGTTGTAGTTGCCTGGAGGTGTTCTTTTAGTGCGGTTTTGAAGGAGAGTAGAGATGCACTTTCTTTTACACGCGTTGGGAGTGCATTCCATATTGATGTGGCATAGAAGGAGAATGAGTTAAGACTGTTGTTGGATCGGAATCTGGGTTTAACATGGTTTGTGGAGCTCCCCATGGTGTTGTGGTTATGGCGGTCATTTACGCTAAGGAAGTAGTTTGACATGTACTTCAGTATCAGGGAGGTGTAGCGAATTTTATAGACTAGGCTCAGTGCAAGTTGTTTTACTCTGTCCTCCACCCTGAGCCAGCCCACTTTGGAGAAGTGGGTAGGAGTGAGGTGTGATCTGGTGTGGAGGTCTAGAAGTAACCTGACTAGCTTGTTCTGGGATATTTGGAGTTTAGATTTGAGGGTTTTGGAGGTGCTGGGGTACCAGGAGGTGCATGCGTAATCGAATAAGGGTTGAATGAGAGTTCCCTCTAGAATCTTCATGTTGTTTTGTTGACCAGAGAGGAGATTCTGTCATGGTGTCATGTGCAGTTAATTTTCCATATTATAATGTGTATTTTAAAGGAAAACAAACATTAGATTAGACAAACTTTATTGATCCACAAGGGAAATTTAGACATGTTCCGTAAAGGTAAAAGCTTCTTTTGTCTTGACTCATTCTAAGTTTCCACTGTATATGTTGACTCCTGTCCCTCCATCCATCCATTTTCTACAGCTTGTCCCTTTCGGGGTCGCGGTGGGTGCTGTAGCCTATCTCAGCTGCATTCGGGTCATCAGTGTTAAAACGTTTGTATATGTGTGTGTTCACAGGGTTTCCAGAATTTCCAGATCTCCATCAGCAGGCCTTCAGCAGTGCAGATGACATGTCGGACGCTGCACCTGAGCACACAGGTGACACGCTGACATCGTCATGTGGTTTTTTTGTGTGGTTTCGAACAGCAGGTGACAGGGCTGTCCCTACATCAGTTACAGTTACGGTCATATCACGTGGCAGTAGAAGGTTGTATGCCTCAATAAATCAGTTATTGGAACTATAAATGAAAATGAACTTTAAAAACTTTGCCGGAATCGAAGCATTGCAATGTTTGTGCGTTTGTTTTTGTCGTCTGTTGCTTCCAATCACGGTGCAGGAGGGTTCCCTCTGCATTATTCTCAGCCCCTGAGAGGGTTTATTTGTTGTGGTTGTTGATGTGTTCACAACAACATTAGATGATTTTGTTTCTTATTGCGCATGCTTACTAGTTTCACAATTGCAGAGGGGAAAAGATCCTCATACGGTTAGGGATTTGAAAAAAACATTTCAAAAAATGTTGCGAGTCCTCCAAATTACAATGAGCTCGCTAATTGAGCTTGTCATGAATTAATTTCCTTTTAGAAAATACATGTACAGTTGATCTCAGTCTATTCCCGGGTTGGCACTCGCTACTATGCATATCAGAATCAGAAGTACTTTATTAATCCCCGAGGGGAAATTACGATATTCAGAGATTTTATTTTCTATGCGTATAATAGTAAATCATTTTGGTAACACTTAAGTATGGGGAACATATTCCCCATTAATTAGTTGCTTATTAACATGCAAATTACCAAACATATTGGTTCTTTATTAGTCATTAAGTACTTAGTAATGCCTTATTCCGCATGGAATTATACAATAATTATACAACCAGTAAGCCATTAACTAAGAGTCTTCCCTCAATAACCTCAGAATTATTGCTTATTAGTAACCCTAACCCTAAACCTTATATGTTCCCCTAGTGCCCAAATAACTCTAAATTAAGTCTTTGTTACTTAGAATATGTTCCCCATACTAAAGTGTTACCATCATTTTTAATGGTAACCTAAAAAAACTAGTGGTTTGATGGCGCTCTCTGCCAGGGGGAAGAAAGAGTGCTGCGGCTGTGTATCCAGCAAAGGGTGCTGTTTCGCAAGTCAACATTCTCAACATTTTCCAGCAGGATGTTTTGACAAGACTTAATGTTGTGTAACTACACGTTTTCTCAGTATAATAATGTGCAAAATTGAAGTCAAAATATGTTTTAATAGCTTTGAGAGGCATATTGTAGGGTTTAAGGCATTTTTAGGATTATATTATTTGGTCTAAGTCTGCTGGTATGTTAGGTGTGCAGCGTGAAGGAGACGCCGCAGCACATCGAGGAGGAAGTCGGAGCCTTTACTAAACTTATTGAGGCCATGGGCTTCACGGGACCCCTCAAGTACAACAAATGGGTGAGTTGTACGTGGATGTGGGCGGACATTAAGATGGAAGCGTTTGGTGTTACTGTCCACTTAACGCCTGCATGTGTTTATAACTACATGTTGTCATCATGGCAGACAATCAGTAAATGTCTCAATATGTCATCCCCACAGAAAATCAAGATTGCCGCACTGCGAATGTACACGTGCTGCGTGGAAAGGATCAACTACGACGACTTCTTTCAGCGTACGCCGCTGCATTTTTCTTGACAAAAACAAGCCAAGGTTAACCAGCGAGCCTCGCTAACGTTTACTATATTTGTCCCAGGGTGCACGCTGCCTGACACGCTCAACTCGTGGTTTCTGATCGCGCAGCTGCACGTGTGGTGAGGCATACACACTGGCACAATATTGCTCGTTTGATTCATTGATTGACCGGCCGATTGGTGGACAGGATGTGTCTGGTGCGAATGCGTCAGGAAGGCCGAGCAGGGAAGTACATGTGCCGCTACATTGTGCATTCCATGTGGGAGGATGTGGAACAGCGCAGTAAGATCATGGGGGTGAGTGTGAGCCTACTAACCGTTTGTCGAGTCACACACTTCCTAATGACCGTGCCGCGGGTGCGAACACAATATGTAAGCGGTACACAGTAGGAGAAGTCCATGTGGTTTTGTTGGCGGCGTGCGCGTGAAGCTGAGAGCTTGCAGGCGGGAGAAGTGCTGAGTCAGCAAAGAGAACACAGCTTCTTTGTCAGCTTGTAAAAACAAGGTGCGCTGTGCAGTCGGTTCACACACGGTGCAGAACACTATATGTAGAGCATGTATCATGTATTTTTTCTACACTCTCAGCCAGCAACTCCACATTTACTCTTCATTGTCTCAGGGAGGCATGAACGTTAAACTTTAAACAGTTGGTGATAAAATGTTAGAGTGTCTAAATCGACCCTTCTGTCATCTAACACATAATTGAAAAGGCATCAGTAATGGCCAGAAGTATCCAAGAACAGTAAACATCTCGCTCACACTGTACATAACTGTACATTAGAAAATAACTAACTACACCAGCTAAAATTCAGATGGAAACTGAAATGAGTCACTATTTTTAAATATATAATATGAAACTTATCCGTTTAATAAGTGTCAGAACGTTTTCAAAGAAATGTGTGACTTGGTGACAGCACATCTTGGCCGGAGGAGAGACAGGTGGAGAAAAACCTCTAAACTGCCGTATTTCATCACTAAAGCTTTTTTATATACAAAAGGAAATTAATACGGAGTAAAAAAATAATAAGCATATGTTTTGTTGGTCTGTGGACAACAATAATAAATAGGTGTAGATCACATGACTTGAAGACCGCATCAACCTCATTAATTTAGATCATCCACATCGTTGTTCATACTTGAAATAGTGATGTAAGAATTAAAGATCATATACAACAATTGAGACAACATCATTGACATGTAAATCACTCATTAAAAATAATTCACTGCGTAGTTTGTATTAACAGTAAATAGTTACAGTCACCAAAAAAAACAATCTTTTTGTATGTCTCTGACAATCACAAGTGTCATTTAAACACATTAAAACATTACAAACAACACCAAATAGCAGTGCAAAGTTGTAGTTATCAGTTAGATCCAGAATTTGAAATGCTCTTCCATGAAGCATTATCTTCTCTTTATTTACATTCCACATAGCAAAACAAGCTGAAATGACTACAATCGCTCCCTCATGTACGAGAGGCACACAGCGTATGGCCAACAGTCGCATTAGAGAGAGAGCATGGAAACAGAGACTTTACGTGTAGATGTAAAAATAGAAGAAACTAAATTATTTGAGAAATCTAACTAATTTATTATATGGAAATGTACTTTGTGTTTCTGGTGGAGATAAGGGCTTATGTGAAGTACAATACTTGGAACAGCATTTACTAAAGTAAATTATTAAATGGATTTATTTTTAAGTTATGTGAAACATTCCATTAATGCAAGGTAATGTAATTTGTTACTGATGCAGATTGACGCCATCCATCGAAAGGAAGCACTTAAAGCCATGACGGAAACATTCTACGCTGCCTTGTTTGGATACGATGAGGTTAGTGTGTGTGCGTGCGTGCGTGCGTGCATGCGTATGCTGCAGAGATCATAATGAAATTTGGTGAAACCAAACACTACAAGATAAATTTGACATGATGAAGTCTGCACAAGCCTATCACTTTAATGGTGTGATTGTGTAGGGCATCTTGTCCGATGACAGCGTGCTGGCTGCCGCTCTGTGGAGGAACTTATTCGGCTGTCAGTGTGAAGACCCCACCCAGCTGGAGCTCATGGTGGAATACGTGCGCAAACAGGTGTGTGTGTGTGTGTGTGTGTGTGTGTACTTTTGTGGAATTGAGTGTAAATTGTGTCATAATGTAAAATGTGTGATGGTTGTAGATGCAGTACATCGACTCTCTGGACGGAGAAGACCTATTGCTGACTGGGGAAGTCAAGTGGCGCCCACTTGTGGAAGAGAATGCTCAGAGCATTCTGAAAGTCCCCACGCCCACATACAATGACGCTGGACTTTAACTTCTTGTCTAGCTTTTTGTGCCCGGAGGACAAGTGGAGGTGGACGTGATGACGTGGCTGTCCTGTCGGGTCTGAGAGCCTCCATCACTTCCTGTCTGCAAATTGGCTCATTCAAGAGAAAAAATACATGTTTTCAGAGGTAGAGAATTATGTGCACTTAAGTGTTAACACCACCATCAAGTTGACTTTTTCATAATATAATTAAAATGTCAAAATATGTCTTGTTTTTTTATAGCATCAACTGTGAACCAGCTGATGTTTTCACATCCAACACAATCTTTTATTTGTTTCTGATACACTTTACAGTTCATAACATTCATCAGTTCATTTTTCTACCGCTTGTAGTTCTGATATTATTTGGATTACGAAATAATATAGTACTGTTCAGTATGTACAACCCATGGAAAATATTACGGACTCCACAGTCTTGGAGGGTGTTTTTTAATTTGGTAGATAAAAATAACATACATGACTTAATACTATATTAATTTTAAATGGCAACTTTATGGCTTTAAAAAATACTAAAACAATTCAAAATACATTCTGGTGTAAAAGTTTCATTTTTAGATCAAGCAGCGTGAAAAGAAAATCCATCCATTTTCTACCGCTTGTCCGGGGGGCGCTGGAGCCTATCTCAGCTGCTTTCGGGCGGTAGGCGGCGTACACCCTGGACAAGTCGCCACCTCATCGCAGGGCCAACATGAAATCATGAAAAACAACTACACGTCACTAGTGCTAAAAACCAAAGGTGTTGCAACCTTTGGCTTTAATAACAGTGGTCTGAGGCATGGACTTAACAGGTGACAAACATAAATCTATAAATATTGCTCCAACTGCTTTGATTGCTGTAGATTAGCTTTCCAGGTTGCAGTCTTGTCCTTGGATCATTTTATTCAATTTCCTACACAGATTTTCAACTGTTTTGAGATCCGGACTATTTGCAGGCCATTAGCCTTATGTATCTTTCTTCAAAGAAAGTTTTTACAGTTTTTGCTTTATGGCAAGATGCATTATTTTGAAAATGATATCATCCCCAAACATCCTGTGGATTGATGGAATAAGAAAAGGGTCCTAAATGTAAATTTGTGCATTTATTGAAGATGTACAGAGCCACCTCCCCAGTGCCATTACCTGACATGCAGCCCCATATCATCGACTGTGGAAATTTGAATTTTTTTCTTTCAGGCAGACATCTCCATAAATCTCATTGGAATGACACCAAACAAAAGTTCTAGCATCATCACCTTGCCCACTGCAGATTTGCGATGAATTACTGAATATGACTTACATCCGGTCATCCATAGTCCACGATTGCCTTTCTTTAGCCTGTTGGAGTATTTGTTTTTTTTTCTGTTTAGTTGTCAACGGCTTTCATTAATCTTTTCTGTGTTCAAATCCCACATCCTTTAAGCGTTGCTTTACAGTTTGGTCACAGGCGGCGATTCGTCCATTTGTTTTTCATTTCTTTTGCACTGCATTTTCTGTTTTCAAGGCATTGCCTGAAGTTTTCTGCCTTGATTGATTGATTGATTGATTGATTGATTGAAACTTTCATTAGTAGATTGCACAGTCAGGGACGCCGAAAAGAGGGGTAAAGGAGACGGATTCTAGGGGCCAATGATGGAGGGGGGGCCCAGAGAGGCACCTAATGATGATGAAATTATAATACAGAAAAAATAATGACACTGTGTTGGGGGCCCATCCATCCATCCATCCATTTTCTACCGCTTATTCCCTTTGGCCCTGTAAAGATTATTTTCATGGGGCCCAAAATCCCTAGCGGCGCCCCTGTGCACAGTACAGTACATATTCCGTACAATTGACCACTGAATGGTAACACCTGAATAAGTTTTTCGACTTGTTTAAGTCAGGGTCCACGTTAATCAATTCATGGTAACGATTTGATGTCTTCCTTGGTCTACCAGTATGCTTGCCTGTTACAACTTTCCCATCTTGTTTGTACTTGGTCCAGATTTTAGACATAGCTGACTGAGCAATCGACATCTTTTAGAACATTGCGTGATGATTTACCCTCTTGAAGTTTGATAATCCTTTCCTTTGTTTAAATAGACATCTCTCATGTTGGTGCCATGATTTATGTCAATCCACCTAGTGCAATAGCTCTCCAAAGTGTGAACACTCCTAAACTCCATAATAATGAACATATTTGTTATCTTTGGAAATTAATCATTTACAGGGTGATTCCATAACTGTGTCCTCAAAATTGAGTGATTTCTTAATTTTCACTCTGCTTGAACTAAATATTAAACTGACTGCTACAGTTTATATTATTGATTTATTTGAGTGTTTCTTAAAGCCAGAACATTGGCATTTTGAAATGACTACAGTTTTGTGTCTATGCTTTTTTTTTTTTTCTTAACGAAGTCATAATTACCTCACATAATGCAAAAGATGACATTAAAAAAAGCGTAAATTAGTGACGTCACGGCTTTGAACACTTCTATGTACTGGACGCTAAGGGGAGACGTTGCTTGGCAACCACAAAATACAGTAGAAGAAGTCCAAACCGGAAGTAGCTTCCCGTATAGCTCGTTGACTTATTTTACGCTTCAATCTTCCTACCCAGATAAAAAATGGTATGTGGTCACTGTATGGTATTTTTGTATTCTTTTATGCGTGTAGTGTGTGTTTTGTATTTTAGTATAAGACGGTGTCTTTAATTCGGTGCGGTGTCTTTTGTTGTTAGCATTCGGGCGTTGTCATGTTAGCATAGCATTCTTCTACACTGCATTATAACACATTACGCCTAACTAGCTGTTCTAATGGCGTTAAGACTCTAAAAAGTAGTTGGTTGGTGTAAATGTAAATGGTTATTTGTCTATACGAGTCATGTGATAAAGTGGGATAGGTTCCAGCTTACTCGTGACCCAAATGAGTACAAGCTGAATGTATGGTGCATTGTACTAGAAAATGACAACATATTTTATATATATCTTTATATATCTCATTGGTATACAGACTTTTACAGTTGAATTGTTCCTAACCACTGATTTTGTTGAAATTGGTAACTGTGTGTCTGACCAAATTAAAGTTAAAAAGAATCAAATTTAAAGTTAAGTTAAATTACCAATGATAGTCACACACACACACACTAGGTGTGGTGAAATGGGTCCTTTGCATTTGCATGTTCACCCCCTGGGAAGTGAGGGGAGCAGTGAGCAGCAGCGTGCGCCGCGCTCCGGAATCATTTGGTGATTTAATGCAAATGGCTATTGAGATGTCTGATAATGGCCTTTTTGCCGATATTCCGATATTGTCCAACTCTTAATTACCGATTCCGATATCAACCGATACCGATATATACAGTCGTGGAATTAACACATTATTATGCCTAATTTTGTTGTGATGCCCCGCTGGATGCATTAAACAATTTTTCCAAAATAAATCAAGTCAAGTTATGGGGAAAAAAATGCCAACATGGCACTGCCATATTTATTATTGAAGTCACAAAGTGCATTATTTTTTTTAACATGCCTCAAAACAGCAGCTTGGAATTTGGGACATGCTCTCCCTGAGAGAGCATGAGGAGGTTGAGGTGGGCGGAGTTGAGGTGAAAGGAGGGTTGCGGGGGGTGTATATTGTAGCGTCCCGGAAGAGTTAGTGCTGCAAGGGGTTGTGGGTATTTGTTCTGTTGTGTTTATGTTGTATTACGGTGCGGATGTTCTCCCAAAATGCGTTTGTCATTCTTGTTTGGTGTGGGTTCACAGTGTGGCGCGTATTTGTAACAGTGTTAAAGTTGTTTATACGGCCACCCTCAGTGTGACCTGTATGGCTGTTGACCAAGCATGATTGCATTCCCTTGTGTGTGTGTGAAAAGCCGTAGATATTATGTGACTGGGCCGGCACGCAAAGGCAGTGCCATTAAGGTTTATTGGCGCTTTCTACTTCTCCCTACATCCGTGTACACAGCAGCGTATTAAAAAGTCATAAATTTTACTTTTTGAAACCAATACCAATAATTTCCGATATTACATTATAAAGCATTTATCGGCCGATAATATCAGCACTTCGATATTATCGAACATCCCTAATGGCTATGACTTGTGGGGTTGCGCACAGATCGCTTCAGGAACCTCTATTGCTCAGCATAATACATGTTGCCCATGGGCCAGTTAATAGCCATCTTAAATGAGTCCTATCACAACTATGCAGATGAGACTCAGATGATGGCAGGTGAACGTCGGCCTGTTGATTCACTTTGTCGCTGCATCGAACAGATCAGTGTGTGGATGCAAAACAATTTTATTCTGCTAAAGTCATTGTCTTTGGGCCACAGAATAAAATAAAAACGTTATTAGTCACCTCAAAACCCTTTCCCTTAAAACCGAGTTCTCAGGTTAGAAATCTAGCGGTAATAATGGACTCTGACTTTAATTTAAATAGCCACATTAAGTCAATAACATCAGCAGCTTTTTACCACATAAAACATTGCAAAAATCATATGAATAATGTCTAAATTAGATTTAGAAAAGACTAAGCCAGGACAGCACGGTTAGTGCATGTGCCTCACAATACGAAGGTCCTGGGTAGTCCTGAGTTCAATCCCGGGCTCGGGATCTTTCTGTGTGGAGTTTGCATGTTCTCCCCGTGACTGCGTGGGTTCCCTCCGGGTACTCCGGCTTCCTTCTACCTCCAAAGACGTGCACCTGGGGATAGGTTGATTGGCAACACTAAATTGGCCCTAGTGTGTGAATGTGAGTGTGAATGTTGTCTGTCTATCTGTGTTAGCCCTGTGATGAGGTGGCGACTTGTCCAGGGTGTACCCCGCCTTCCGCCCGATTGTAGCTGAGACAGGCTCCAGCACCCCCCGCGTCCCCAAAAGGGACAAGCGGTAGAAAATGGATGTCTCGAGCAGGTTATACTATTGCAATGGCCTTCTCACTGGGCTCTCTAAATGAGATGTAAAGTAGCTGCAGTACATCCAGAATGCTACTACTTCAGTCCTGACCAGACGCAGGAATAATGATCACATTAGTCCAGTGCTTAGGTCACTAAAATGGCTTCCTGTAGCTCAGAGAATAGACTTTAAAACAGCCGGGCTTATGTACAAGTACATTTCTGACATGTTAAAACTATATGAACCACCTGAGAACCACAGGTAGTGGTTTCCTGCTGGTCAGGATCAAACATGGTGAGGCTGCGCTTCAGTTTTTTGCTCCTAAAATCTGGAATAGTCTTATAGAGGATGGGAGACTGGCCTGTCAACGTTGGCAATGTTCAAATCCAGGCGGAAAACAGTTTTATTCAGTTCTGCATATAACAACTGAAATTATTTTATCTACACTCTTTGATTTTAATTTGACTCATCATTGTTTTCTAATTTTAACTTGAAGTAGGATTATTTCAGAGTTTTAATTCCCAACTCCGGAAGAACTGTGAACATGTCACAGAGAAGCCACTCGACATTGAGTGCGAGTGGACCCTGTTCCGTGCCTTTATTGTCGAGGCAGCCGATTGGAGCTGTGGCTGCAGGTTGGTTGGTGCCTGTCGAGGAGGTAATCTTAGAACCGGCAATGAGGGATGCCATCAAGTTGAAGAAGTCAAATCGGGTCCTTTTGGCTCTTGAGACTCTGTAGGCAGCAGCGGACCGGTACCGACAGGCCAAGCTGGGTGCGGCGTTGGCGGTCGCAGAGGCAAAAATAGAGGGTGGAGGGAATACTTTGAAGACCTCCTCAATACCATCTACACGTCTTCCTATGAAGAAGCAGTGCCTGGAGTGGGCGCTCCCACTTCTGGGGATGAGGTTGCAGAGGTAGTTTCAAAGCGTCTCGGTGGCAGGGTCCTGAGGGTGGATGAGATACGCTTGGAGTTTCTCAAGGCTCTGGATGCTGTGGGGGTGTCCTGGTTGACGAGACTCTGCAGCATTGTGTGGAGATTGGGCGCGGTGCCTCTGGATTGGCAGACCAAGGTGGTGGTTCCTCTCTTTAAGAAGGGGAACCGGAGAGTGTGCTCCAACTATCATGGGATCACACTCTTCAGCCTTCCCGGTAAAGTCTTTTCAGGTGTACTGGGGAGGAGGCTACGCCGGATAGTCGAACCTCGGATTCAGGAGGAGCAGTGTGGTTTTCGCCCTGGTCGTGGAACTGTGGACTAGCTCTATACTTTCGGCAGGGTCCACAAGGGTGCATGGGAGTTTGCCCAACCAGTCTACACGTGCTTTGTGGGCTTGGAGAAGGCATTTGACCGTGTCCCTAGGGAAGTCCTGTGAGGGGTGCTCAGAGAGGATTAAGTAACGGACTGCCTGATTGTGTCGGGTCCTGTCCCTGTATGGTTGGTGTCAGAGCTTGGTCTGCATTGCCGGCAGTAAGTTTGACCCGTTTCCAGTGAGCGTTGGACTCTGCCAGGGCTGCCCTTTGTCACGACTCTGTTATAACATTATGGACAGAATTTCTACGCGCAATCAGGCCGTTGAAGGGTTTGGTGGCTCTCTGCTTTTTGCAGATAATGTGGTCCTGCTGGCTTCATCTGGCTGGGATCTTCAGCTCTCACTAGATCGGTTCGCAGGTGAGTGCGAAGTGACTGGAATGAGAATCAGCATCTTCAAATCTAAGTCCATGGTTCTCGTCCATAAAAGGGAGGAGTACCATCTTCGGGTTGGGAAGAAGATCTTGCCCAAAGTGGAGGAGTTCAAGTACCTCGGAGTCTTGTTCACGAGTTAGAGAAGAGTGGATTGTGAGATCGACAGGCGGATTGGTGTGTCATCTGCAGTGATGCGGACCCTGTATTGATCCGTCGTGATGAAGGAGCGAAGCCGGAAGGCAAAGCTGTTCATTTATCGGTCGATCTACATTCTCATCCTCACCTGTGGTCACGAACTTTGGGTAGTGACAGAAAGGACAAGATCACAGGTTCAAGGCCCGAAATTAGTTTCCTCCGTCGGATGATGGGGCTCTCCCTTACAGATAGGGTGAGAAGCTCTGTCATTCTGGAGGTTCAGAATCATGCCGCTGGTCCTCCACATCGTGAGGAGCCAGATGAGGTGGTTCGGGTATCTAATCAGAATGCCCCCCGGATGCCTCCCAGGGGATGTGTTTAGGGCACGACCAGCAGGCAGAAGGCCACAGCTAAGGCCCAGCTGGCCTGGCAATGCCTTGGGATCCCCCGGGAGTAGCTAGACAAAGTGGCTGGGGAGAGGGAAGTCTGGGCTTCTCTGCTTAGGCTGCTGCCCCACGACCCGACCTCGGATAAGCGGAAGAAGATGGATTATTTTTATGATTTTTATTTTTTTTTGTTTTTGCCTTCTTGTAATTTTCTGTAAAGCACTTAGAATTGCCCTGTGTACAAATGGTATACAAATACGAATAAACATGCCTTGTCTTGCTTTGGTAGAATAAGCCAGTCTGTATTAGCGAACTGAAGAGGAAAATACCAGTATTTGTATAGAAAGGATGCCAATCTCAAGGAAATTGTGCTGAAAGATGCTATTGTGTTGTTGTTGTTGGACAGGCTGAAGTAGAGGAGACTCTGAAGAGAATTCTAGGCCAAAAAGGAGTTCAGGGACTCATTATCGTCAATTCTGATGGTGAGTAGAACATGAAAAAGAACAACAAAGAAGTCAATATGTGTTTAGAACATGAGAGATCAAAATGTGACCAGATCATGAAAAAGATCAATAAAGAAGTCAATATGTGACATGTTCCTTTGGTGTGTTACGTACAGGAATCCCTATCAGGTCAACGCTGGACAACACAAGCACGGTGCACTACGCTGGTCTCATCCACCAGCTGGTGATGAAGGCCAGAAGTACCATCCGTGACATTGACCCCCTCAACGACCTCACCTTCCTGCGCCTGCGCTCCAAGAAAAACGAGATCATGATTGCACCAGGTGACCATCTATATCTGTGTACGGTCGTTTCAAAACCAAAGTATTGAGAATTGCTGTTGTTGTTGTGCTGCAGACAAGGACTACTTCATGATCGTCATCCAGAATCCTTCAGACTGAAGCGGAAGGAAAAGCTTTTTCCATTTTGCTCCCATTTTATTCTGCTCAACAACATGCAAATATTTATCAGGTTTTTTGCTTTTTTTGCTGTCATTTGCGCTTGTAACAAATCACATGTTGAATAAATAATTATCACAATGATGATGATCTTAAATGTTTTGTTTTTTTGATATAAGGAACATAGTACAAACATCATGTTTTTAAATATCCCACTTTCAAATGAGTGTGGAAAAACAACTATCTTCATGTCCACTGGACTAGCTTATGCTTGTATTTTTTTAGACCTTTATTTATAAATTTCAACATAACAAAACAAGTACAAAAACGGTACAAAACAGCGCCAGGGAGTTGTAAATTCAAAGTAACTAAAATAGAATGCAAAAAAAATATATATATATGTATATATATATATATATATGTATGTGTGGGAAAAAAAATCACAAGACTACTTCATCTCTACAGGCCTGTTTCATGAGGGGGTTCCCTCAATCATCAGGAGATTTTAATGGGAGCATTCACATACCATGGTTTATATAGGGCACAGAGTGGGTGGGTACAGGCTGGCGTAGGGGCGTGGTGATTGGCTCATGTGTTACCTAGGAGGTGTTTCCGTCTGTGGCGGCATGCTGATACAATTTCGCTGCGCTTGTTGAGGGATGACAGGTCTGGACGGTAAATAATAAACAGTTTCTCTTTCAAGCATAGGTTGCATCTTTTATTACCACTATTGTAAGGTGTGCTGGATGCAATAATTTGCCATGTTATTGAATATTCAACATTATTGTCTTTGAGGTCCCAAATGTGTTTGCTGAGTTCTGTGGTATTCCGCAGGTTTTGGTTCCTGAAAGAAGCCTTGTGATTGTTCCATCTGGTTTTAAACTCTTCCTCGGTTAATCATACATATGTGTCGGATGTGTTAATGTCCTAAGGACACATATGTAGGATTAACCGAGGGAGAGTTTAAAACCAGATGGAACAATCACAAGGCTTCTTTCAGGAACCAAAACCTGCGGAATACCACAGAACTCAGCAAACACATTTGGGACCTCAAAGACAATAATGTCGAATATTCAATAACATGGCAAATTCTTGCATCCAGCACACCTTACAATAGTGGTAATAAAAGATGCAACCTATGCTTGAAAGAGAAACTGTTTATTATTTACCGTCCAGACCTGTCATCCCTCAACAAGCGCAGCGAAATTGTATCAGCATGCCGCCACAGACGGAAACACCTCCTAGGTAACACATGAGCCAATCACCACGCCCCTACGCCAGCCTGTACCCACCCACTCTGTGCCCTATATAAACCATGGTATGTGAATGCCCCCATTAAAATCTCCTGATGATTGAGGGAACCCCCTCATGAAACAGGCCTGTAGAGATGAAGTAGTCTTGTGATTTTTTTTCCCCACACATACATATATTGCGCTCTACTACGGTATCGAGCACTATTTTTTGGATAACCTTATTAAGACATATATATATATATATATATATATATATACATATATATATATATATAATAAACAAAGTGCAAAGCCATAGGCTCACTCAATTTCAGTAAATAACTTAAATTTGGAACACAGCATCATCGTTTTCACAGCTTTTTGACCTTTTTTTAAAGGCACAAAAAACAGGTCGGGTATTGAGAAACTTACAATTATGAATATAAAACTTAGCCAATAGTATAATGAGGTTGCGAAGGTAAAATTCCTTTTCAATTTTTTTTTCATACAGTGTAAATCCCAATATCACATCTTTAAAACAAAGCACAATTTTTTCATGAATAAGCTTATGCTTGTATTTTGGTGGACAAAACTATCAATGTGTATTTTGGAGTTAGCTCCGCCCACCTCCGTGTTCACAGAAAATGGCGACGCTCCCTTTAAATACAGTCGATGACGTCACGCGTGGCTAAACTGGCTTTGTTGTTTGTCGCGAGCTGCTGGCTTCAGTCGAACGTCGCTCAAAAGTCTTCACTGCTGACCATTTTTTCGTCTTAAAGTTGGCCTTCGGACACTCCAGAGCTGCGTTTGTGTCATTTAAACGCCCACCAAGATGCCGTCCGACAGAGCCTTCAAACAAAGGAGGACTTTTGGTAGGATAAAAACAGACAAAAACAAGGCGGCGCGAGCTTGCCGGCCTGCTAGCCACCTAGCTTGTTGACTTTATAAAACTTGCGTTTTGCACTTGTGTCGCCCCACAAAAACAGTTTGAGGGTCGTATTAAAGAACACTTTAGCTTGGTTAGCCTTCAAATGTAACCTTTTATTGACGTGAACGTAAATTTGTAGCTAAAAAACAACGTGCACCCTTGTTAGGCGCAACAGGAAGCTTGGGGCGGGGCCTATGCGGCCATGACGTCATCAAAACGTTATTTAAGCCTCGAGTCAGATGTATTTCAATCATATGCGTATGTGTAACTAACATTAGTTTGGCCAACAGCTGAGCGCTGCAAAGAAGTTGAGCAGATCCGAGAACAGCATCCCAACAAGATCCCTGTACGTTTACACACACATATACACCTGTTTTTACGCTCGGGAAAGCACATTCTCACCTCGGGAGCATTTGCAGGTGATCATCGAGCGCTACAAGGGCGAGAAGCAACTCCCCGTCCTGGACAAGACCAAGTTCCTGGTTCCTGACCATGTCAACATGAGTGAGCTGGTCAAGATTATTAGGTGACGTGCATGCATACACACACACACACACACACACACACACTCTGCAGGTAGCTTTGGATGTGTGTTAATATGCCCCCCATTTACCCCTGCAGGCGTCGTCTGCAGCTGAACCCCACTCAAGCCTTCTTCCTGCTGGTCAATCAGCACAGTATGGTTTCCGTGGCAACGCCCATCTCCGAGATCTATGAGCAGGAGCGAGATGATGACGGCTTCCTTTACATGGTATATGCCTCGCAGGAGACCTTTGGCTGCTAGGAAGGGGCGGAGCTTAGGGGAAGGCTTAAAAAAAACAAAACATAAATGTCCGCTATCTAGTCGGTCTTTTTCAGTGAGTAACACTATCCCAACATGCGCCGCTCCCCTATCGGAACTTTTAATTTTTTATTTTGAACGTACAGTTTGTCATCTTCAAACGTTCGCCAGCGTTAGCGCTAATGGATGCTAACGGCACGTGTGCAATATTTACATTTAGTCTTTTAGCACCTTCCTACTTGTTGACAAAAAAACATGTAAGAGCACCACATTAGCATTAGCACACTTGAGGGAAGCTCAACGTTCCTGCACAACCTTTTAATCTTTTTTTAGTTAAATTCTTGAAGGTTTACTAATTAGTCCCTGCAACCTGCCAGATGGCCACCAGGGCTGTCGATCAGACTGCATGCTTTGAGAACATTGAGAAATGCTTCGCTGACATTCACCCTGTGTCGTCCTCCACTATACTCTAAACGTGACATCACTTCCCATTAATGACAAACAAGCTTCTTTTGCACGTCAAACACTGCAATTTTTCTAAAATCATAGGTTTCAGGAGGCACTACAGACAATGCATGTTTATATTTTTTGTTATTGAGATAAGTTGTTCATTTTACTGAGCTGTTTTAAGTTTTTTCCAAATCTCAACCAAAAAGTGGAAAAAAGTGTATGTGTGTTAACGTCATTAAGTTGTATGAAGTGTGTAAATAGATGCGTTGCTATGACGTCACCAAACTCTTGCCAAAAATTAAAGAGGAAAAAAAATACTTGACTGTCTTCCTACTTGACTACAATTTTTACGACTGTGGAGATTTTTGGCATTATACATGAACATTGTACAACATTGATTATAATGGTATGTATCAGAATGTGTAACAATAAGGAAAGAATGAACATGTACGCATGGCCACATTCATATAGGCCACGGGTCGGCAACCCAAAATGTTGAAAGAGCCATATTGGACCAAAAATACAAAAACAAATCTGTTTGGAGCTGCAAAAAAATAAAAGCCATATTACATACAGATAGTGTGTCATGAGATATAAATTGAATTAAGAGGACTTAAAGGAAACTAAATGAGCTCAAATATACCTACAAATGAGGCATAATGATGCAATATGTACATATAGCTAGCCTAAATAGCATGTTAGCATCGATTAGCTTGCAGTGACCAAATATGCCCGATTAGCACTCCACACAAGTCAATAACATCAACAAAACTCACCTTTGTGCATTCATGCACAACCTTAAAAGTTTGGTGGACAAAATGACAGAAAAAGAAGTGGCATAAAACACGTCCTAGAACGTCGGAGAAAGCTATACATGTAAACAAACTACGGCGAGTTCAAGGACCGCCAAAATTAGTAGGACAAAACGGCGCTCACCAAATACTCGAATCAGTGAAGCTGACAGTGTGCTTTATAACAATTAGGGAGGTTTGTGTCATGTTTGTCCTACAGAAACCATATTAAAACAAAATTATTTTTTTCCTCCTCTTTTTCCATTTTTCATACATATTTTAAAAAGCTCCAGAGAGCCATTAGAGTGGCGCTAAAGATGCGGCTCTAGAGCCGCGGGTTGCCGACCCCGGATATAGGCCATGCGAAATAATGTCAAAGCAAAACATCTTTGTAAAAAGTTTAATGGAAATGTGAAATCAAGCGTTCGCCACATAGACAAAGACCATCACCATGTCCAATCTTCAGTGTCCCGATATTCCAGAAGCGCCTGAACTCATTCAGGCATGCCAACATTTCGCTTTCTGGCTTGTCTGCGGTCCCTGCTTCTGGAGGTGAGTTTGTGCACATGCAACGTTGACAAAAGTTTCCAAAGGCCCAAAATGATGAAGAGGCGGCGTCCGTCGTCATCTTATGCCATGCTAACGACACAGAGGGAAAAATTATTATATTTACACACAAACAGCATTGTATGTTACATCATGCAACTACAGTTGTTCCCCACTACGCGGTTCTGCATTTTTATATCCCCACACGTTTGCAAAATGTATTTCTCTGCTCTAAATTGCAAATAATTCAGTTTTTAATGGAAACCTAAATACGGTACAGGTAAAAGCCAGTAAATTAGAATATTTTGAAAAACTTGATTTATTTCAGTAATTGCATTCAAAAGGTGTAACTTGTACATTATATTTATTCATTGCACACAGACTGATGCATTCAAATGTTTATTTCATTTAATTTTGATGATTTGAAGTGGCAACAAATGAAAATCCAAAATTCCGTGTGTCACAAAATTAGAATATTGTGTAAGGGTTACATTTTGAAGACACCTGGTGCCACAAACTAATCAGCTGATTAACTCAAAACACCTGCAAAGGGCTTTAAATGGTCTCTCAGTCCAGTTCTGAAGCCTACACAAACATGGGGAAGACTTCAGATTAGACAGCTGTCCAAAAGGCAACCATCGACACATTGCACAAGGAGGGAAAGACACAAAAGGTTATTGCTGAAGAGGCTGGCTGTTCTCAGAGCTCTGTGTCCAAACACATTAATGGAGAGGCAAAGGGAAGGAAAAACTGTGGTCAGAAAAAGTGTACAAGCGATAGGGATCACCGCGCCCTGGTCAAGATTGTGAAAAAAAACCCATTCAAAAATGTGGGTGAGATTCAGAAGGAGTGGACAGCTGCTGGAGTCAGTGCTTCAAGATCCACCACCAAGAGACACTTGAAAGACATGGGTTTCAACTGCCGCATACCTCGTGTCAAGCCACTGTTGACCAAGAAACAGCGCGGAAAGTGTCTCACCTGGGCTAAGGAAAAAAAGAGCTGGACTGCTGCTGAGTGGTCCAAAGTCATGTTTTCTGACGAAAGCAAATTTTGCATTTCCTTTGGAAATCGAGGTCCCAGAGTCTGGAGGAAGACAGGAGAGGCACAGGATCCACGTTGCCTGAAGTCTAGTGTAAAGTTTCCATCATCAGTGATGGTTTGGGGTGCCATGTCATCTGCTGGTGTCGGTCCACTCTGTTTCCTGAGATCCAGGGTCAACGCAGCCGTCTACCAGCAAGTTTTAGAGCACTTCATGCTTCCTGCTGCTGACCTGCTCTATGGAGATGGAGATTTCAAGTTCCAACAGGACTTGGCGCCTGCACACAGCGCAAAATCTACCCGTGCCTGGTTTACGGACCATAGTATTTCTGTTCTAAATTGGCCCGCCAACTCCCCTGACCTTAGCCCCATAGAAAATCTGTGGGGTATTGTGAAAAGGAAGATGCAGAATGCCAGACCCAAAAACGCAGAAGAGTTGAAGGCCACTATCAGAGCAACCTGGGCTCTCATAACACCTGAGCAGTGCCAGAAACTCATCGACTCCATGGCACGCCGCATTAACGCAGTCATTGAGGCAAAAGGAGCTCCAACCAAGTATTGAGTATTGTACATGCTCATATTTTTCATTTTCATACTTTTCAGTTGGCCAACATTTCTAAAAATCCCTTTTTTGTATTAGCCTTAAGTAATATTCTAATTTTGTGACACACGGAATTTTGGATTTTCATTCGTTGCCACTTCAAATCATCAAAATTAAATGAAATAAACATTTGAATGCATCAGTCTGTGTGCAATGAATAAATATAATGTACAAGTTACACCTTTTGAATGCAATTACTGAAGTAAATCAAGTTTTTCAAAATATTCTAATTTACTGGCTTTTACCTGTATAGTGGTTGGATAGCACTAGCTACAAGCAATCTAAAATGATGTTGTATATTAGGCTGTTTTAAGAGGAACAGCCTTTTAATTGAATTGTACCTCTAATTTACAGTTCTTAAGAGAGACAAGATGTCTTTTTTTAATGCATTGTAAATTGTAAATAAGTCTGCTTACAATGGAGCCAATGGTAGCCATGACATCAAGGACGTGCACATGATTATAGAGGGGCAGGGGCTCAATGTCAGAAAAGGGCAGGACATTTTTTTTTGTGGTCCTTTCCACAATATGGAAATTAATGTAAAATTAAATTTGCTAATAGGAAGCTAACTACTTAGCTGTGTGTCCTAGGTAAAAGTGATTGCCATTTTTTGTGTGCAAACAAATTATTGTCATGAGTTAATTCACATTATCATAGGCTTGGAAAACATGAAAAGCAACAAAACACTGGTTTATTATTAGGCTATTTATTGTTAAAGGGGAACATTATCACCAGACCTATGTAAGCGTCAATATATACCTTGATGTTGCAGAAAAAAGACCATATATTTTTTTAACCAATTTCCGAACTCTAAATGGGTGAATTTTGGCGAATTAAACGCCTTTCTATTATTCGCTCTCGGAGCGATGACGTCACAACGTGACGGCACATCGGGAAGCAATCCGCCATTTTCTCAAACACCGAGTCAAATCAGCTGTTATTTTCCGTTTTTTCGACTGTTTTCCGTACCTTGGAGACATCATGCCTCGTCGGTGTGCTGTCGGAGGGTGTAACAACACGAACGGGGACGGATTCAAGTTGCACCAGTGGCCCAAAGATGCGAAAGTGGCAAGAAATTGGACGTTTGTTCCGCACACTTTACCGACAAAAGCTATGCTACGACAGAGATGGCAAGAATGTGTGGATATCCTGCGACACTCAAAGCAGATGCATTTCCAACGATAAAGTCAAAAGAAATCTGCCGCCAGACCCCCATTGAATCTGCCGGAGTGTGTGAGCAATTCAGGGACAAAGGACCTCGGTAGCACGGCAAGTAATGGCGGCAGTTTGTTCCCGCAGACGAGCGAGCTAAACCCCCTGGATGTCTTGGCTCACACCGTCCCTTATGCCACCGAAGATGATCAAGAGAAGAATATCGACCCTAGATGAGGGTATGTCTACAGAATATATTAATTGATGAAAATTGGGCTGTCTGCACTCTCAAAATGCATGTTGTTGCCAAATGTATTTCATATGCTGTAAACCTAGTTCATAGTTGTTAGTTTCCTTTAATGCCAAACAAACACATACCAATCGTTGGTTAGAAGGCGATCGCCGAATTCGTCCTCGCTTTCTCCCGTGTCGCTGGCTGTCGTGTCGTTTGTCGGTTTTGCTTGCATACGGTTCAAACCGATATGGCTCAATAGCTTCAGTTTCTTCTTCAATTTCGTTTTCGCTACCTGCCTCCACACTACAACCATCCGTTTCAATACATGCGTAATCTGTTGAATTGCTTAAGCCGCTGAAATTCGAGTCTGAATCCGAGCTAATATCGCTATAGCTTGCTGTTCTATGCGCCATGTTTGTTTGTGTTGGCATCACTGTGTGACGTCACAGGAAAATGGACGGGTGTATATAACGATGGTTAAAATCAGGCACTTTGAAGCTTTTTTTTTAGGGATATTGCGTGATGGGTAAAATTTTGAAAAAAACTTAGAAAAATAAAATAAGCCACTGGGAACTGATTTTTAATGGTTTGAACCCTTCTGAAATTGTGATCATGTTCCCCTTTAAAGATAAGCACTTTAATATTGAACATTGAACAGTGCAACATGAACTTTGAAAAAAATAAAAATAAATAAATACCCAAATGGAAAAAAACTTCAATGTGAAAATCTGTCCTTCTTCCCTTAACTTGATGAAAACACCATCAAGTTTTAACTTATGGTCTTTCTCACTTAATGCTCAGACTAAACAACTGAAACGCAATACAGGGCCAAAAATATGGACCAGGGGCCAGTAGAGGGCTGTAGGATGGAGGCCACCCATACCCAAATATACTCCTCAATGTAAATTCAGGGCTTCCATGAAATGCTGTGAAATCAGTGCACAATCAGTAGCCAAACCTTCTGGGGGCTTTAAAGCAGCAACATTCTGGGGGCCATGTCCCTGTAGATGTTGATCACATCATTGTGATTTATGACTACGTCTTTTTCAATGGAGAGGAGAAGGAGATCAGACAGCCTCTTCTGTGCATAGACCTGAGTGAGTTTTTGACCAGCTTCAGTTTAGAAAAAGACCTCTCTACTGTGGCAGTGGACACTGGAATCGTGGCATATGTTTTCATAATTTCTTCCAGTGCTGGAAAGATGTCATGTCCACTGTTGTCTCTTAGTGTTCTTAAGATCCCCTTCAGTGTGAGAGTGTCATGGAATGATGCATCGAAAACTCTGAGCTCTGACTTCAGCTTCTCTTCTCCTCCTCCATAGAATTCGCACAGCGTGCGAACAGCTTCAGTAGAGTCAGCACCCATGGCATCTTTACCTACCCTGTTGCTGGCCTTCGTCAAACTGTGGAGTGCACTGAGTACTTTGAAGGACTGTCTTCCCATCTCCCTTAAATCTCCTATGTAGTTCCTGAGAAAGAACATCAAGGAATGGATAGTACATCTTCACTCTGTAGTACTCTTCCACTGATTTGAAGGAGTGGCTCTCTGTGGCTGCAGTAGAACTGTGTTTATACTTTGCAGGAACCTTCCTCTGCCTTTTCTGTCCCCGGGGGGACTGTGGGAATGCTGATTTCAGAAGCCTCTGCCTTTTCTGTGGCATTCTTGAACAGTTTGGAAAACTGTTCTTCTGTTCTCAGATTGGACAAGGTATCCATCACTCCCCCAACAACACTATATGCCGTGGACAGGTCAATACTCTGGTTCTGGAGTGCATCAGAGGCAAGTGCAGTGACATCAAAAACTGGTGTGGCTATTGCAAGGCACAGTAAGAACTCAAAGTCGATGGCATTAAGGTACATTCTTCCATCACCAGAAGCAGTATCTGGAGGCTCTTGGACTGTTAGATCAGTGAGGGTCTTCACTACAGCATCCATCACCTTGTTGAGGGCCTTCAGGGCTTTCTCCCTACATGCCCAGCGTGTGTCAGAGAGGTTCTGTAGTTGAATGACACGCTCTCCAGGGCGCAGGTCCTGTTGGCATTTTACAAATGCTGTGTCTTTTTGAAGAGGCAGTGAAGAACACATAGAGCTTCTCTACAAGGTTGAAAAAGGTGATAAAGTGCAGGCTTGATTTTGCACTTTCAACCAGGACTAGATTCAGGCAGTGGGCGTGGCAATGGATGTATAGAGCCTTGGCATTGTGTTGCAGTATTCTTGTTTGCAGTCCTTTGTACTGACCACTCATATTGGCAGCGCCATCGTAGCTTTGACCACGCATGTTTTCAATCTGTAGGTCATTCATTTGTAACAGGTCCAGACCTGTTTTCTCCATCTCCTCACCTGTTGTGGTTGACACATTACAAACCTGGAGGAAGCGCTCCTTGACATCCATTTCAGACACATAACGTACAACAAAGGAGACCTGCTCACAGTGAGATACATCAGTGGTTTCATCTACAAGTATGGAATAGATTTTTGCTTCCTCCATTTCTTTTCTCATCTCTGTTCTTGTGAATGTGGCCAGGGCTGTTATGAGATCATTTTGTGTTCTGTTTGAGAGTAATGAAACCCAACTCTTCTTCTTACCAACTTTCTTCTCTTTTACACTATCGAAATGTAGCTTGAGAACACTATCGTATTGGCTGAACATTTTCACAAGTTCAAGGAAGTTGCCCTGGTTTGAGCTTGCAGAAGACTCATCATCACCCCTGAGAGCCTTTCCCTGTCGTGCGAGAGATAAAATTATGTCAATCAATCTGGTCAAAATTTCCCTGTTTCTTTGTTTCTCTCGCTCTCTCATCGCCTTGCCTTGAATGTCTGATACATCAAGAGCTGCTTGTAATGCACTCTTTTTGAAAGTGTTCCATCGCACCATGCTTGTTAAGTAGGCCTCTGAGTTTGCATGCTCTTGCATTTTTTCAAGCCCCTTTCTCCAGTTGTTTAACCCAGCCACTCTCCAAGCAGACTTGCTGTACTTTTCTTCATTAAGAAAAAGACGACAGCTGAAGCAGAACATACCATCCTTGTCTGGTGAGTATTCCAACCACGGCCTAGTGTTATACCAGTTTCTTTGAAATGATCGTCCATCTGCATTTTTGGGACATCTAAGTACAGGTTGACATGGTCCTCTATCAACACACATTTTGACATAGCTGGCATTACATTTTAGATCAAAAGCTTGTTGGTGGGCAGGATCTGTAGGATACTTTAACAGTGCAATATTTGATAAGACCTCTTCTCCTACATCACTTGTAGCTCCTTCAACTTCCCCCTCATCTATGGCTTCCTCTGCAGTAGTATCATCTGCCTCCCTTCCTGTGGATTCTTCCACCCTAACATTTACCGGGATCTCTATGGCTTCCTCTGTGTCAGGAGTTGCATCTAAAGCCTCTTTTCTCTCAGGTGTTGCTTCTACACTCTCCTCCCCCTCTCTCTCATGTGTTGCTTCTAAGGTCTCTGCCTCTCTCTCAGGTGTGACACTTTCTGAGGTCTGTGGTCTTTCTTGAATTCTGGTGCTAGTACTTGGTTTTAGCCATGCATTAAGAGGTCTGCTACCCTGAGCTGCTTCCTGGCGCTCCTTCTCCTCCCTTTTCTGTATCCTTTCTTTTTTTGGCATTGTGCTGCAGGCATAATCAACATGAATCAAGTTTAAATACAGATGGTAATATTCCTAACAGATAACCTACATCTTATATCCCCAGAATGCTGAAATAATAATAATAATAATAATAATAATTATTATTATTATTAATAATAATAATAATAATAATTATTAATAATAATAATAATATATTATTATTATTATCATTCTTCTTCTTATTATTATTGTTATTATTGTCATTATCATTATTATTATTATTTTGTTAACCCACACAGTAATAGCAAAGTCACAATAAACTTTATATCTAAACCGCTACTGTGAGAGAAATGTGATCCGCCGTAAACACAGTGCATTTTATTTTGAAAATTAACCCGGTGTTTTATTTTGTACACTACTTCCTGTCCCGCACGAGCCGCTCTGCTCTGTGCGGAATTGATGTGCCGTGCTCAATTGATGCTCCGTGCTCCGACGTCCGGCAAAAACACAAGCTGACACATTGAATAATAGAATAATACAGCGTTTTTCTGAAATTGTACCCATATTAGATGCTGAATAAGTGGACGGCGACTAGACCATAACTCACAGGTTCAAGTTGCTCCACTGTCACGTCTCCTCAGGGGCGCAGTTGGCTCTCTCTCCTCTCACTTACTCACTCACTCGCCCTCTCTCTCTCTGGCGGAAGCGGCAGGCTCAAACAACCCGGTATTACAAGGAAACATGGAGTTTTTGTACCGCTGTTTTTTTGTTTTGTTTTTACATCCCTGACAGGAATTTATTAATGTTGTTTCAAGAAAAAACCCCAAACAAAAAAAAAAAAAAGCCACACAGGCAGAGGGCACTTTTTAAGACGAGGCAAAAAAGGGCAGGGGCTCAAGCACCCATAGGGCCCTATGTGTGCACGTGCCTGCGCAGGCCAGTCTAGTACCCGCACTCTTTTACTATGAAGCCACGCTGTTGTAACACGTGGCTTGGCATTGTCTTGCTGAAATAAGCAGGGGCGTCCACGATAACGTTGCTTGGATGGCAACATACAACGTCCACAGTTTCCAAAAACAATTTGAAATGTGGACTCGTCAGACCACAGAACACTTTACTACTTTGCAACAGTCCATCTTAGATGAGCTCGGGCCCAGCGAAACCGGCAGCGTTTCTGGGTGTTGTTGATAAATGGCTTTGGCTTTGCATAGTAGAGTTTTACTTGCACTTACAGATGTAACGACAAACTGTAGTTACTGACAGTGGTTTTCTGAAGTGTTCCTGAGCCCATGTGGTGATATCCTTTACACACTGATTTCTGTTTTTGATGCAGTACCGCCAGAGGGATTCAAGGTCACGGGCATTCAATGTTACTTGCAGTGATTTCTCCAGATTCTCTGAACCTTTTGATGATATTACGGACCGTAGATGGTGAAATCCCTAAATTCCTTGAAATAGCTCGTTAAGAAATGTTCTTAAACTGTTCCACAATTTGCTCACGCATTTATTTACAAAGTGGTGACCCTCGCTGCATCCTTGTTTGTGAATGGCTGAGCATTTCATGGAAGCTTTTTTGCCACTTGTGCCAGCTTTTTTGAAACATGTTTGTTGCAGGAAAATGAGCTGCTAATTGCAAAAAAATCAAGTTTTCCAGTCCGAACATTACGTATCTTGTCTTTGCAGTATATTCAATTGAATATAGGTTGAAAAGGGTTTGCAAATCATTTCTATTTACGATTAACACATGCCAATTTCACTGGTTTTGTACATCAAGATGTTTGGACGGTTTTTTAAAGCGCTTTATAGGCAGAATAGAGTGACTCCTATAGGCTCCATTGTAAGCAGACTTTTGCTTGCATTCATTTACTTGTTAGAATGCATAAAGAAGAAAACTGTCCATGTCTTACATAAGGATTGCAAATGATAGGCTAAATTCCGAAAAAGTGCAGTTCCCTTTTAAGTACAATATCGTATGCTTAATGCTGTATTAATGTGTAAAACTGATGTATAATAAACAGAGGAATGTAATTAGAAAAATGATTAAGCATTTTTAGCGTTTGCTTATCAGTTTGACATTCTCGGGAGAGGGACGTCTACTGTATATTTGACAAACTTTAATCTCTTTTTCTGAAGTATTACAAGTGTGTGTGAGTGTCACCTGTCAATCAGCGAGTCCCTCATGGTGGTGGCAATGGCGGAGGGCTGTGCAGCGTCACCCAGTCTGAAGACGCTCTCAATGACAGACAGCTCGGTGCTGGTGGTGTCCAGTCCGCAGAAGGCGCACCAGTCGTTGACCACCATCCCGCCAGCGATGACCTCGCTTCCCCGGTTCACCGTGCCTGCCTACACGTTTCAAAAAGTGCATGAGGTGACGTATTTCAATATTTCTCAGTACAACAAAGAGGCTTGTGTGTGCCTCCTCACCACGAGGGGAACTTGCAGCAATGAAGACAGCTCTTCCTGGTCGTCTATGGACGTCTTTGGGTGCACCAAGCCCCCCTGGTTGCTGAAGGCGCAGTAGGATCCCACCAGAACCTGATCCACTATCGTCTGACGGAACACTTCCACCTTCAAGGTGTCTGCCAGGATCTCCTCGGTCTCCTAAGGGGCGAGGAACGGCCAGTGAGCAACTTGTAGCCACATATGTGCGCGCTACCATCTGTCTCACCCTATCCAGGTCGGGATGGACCAGGGCCACGTAGTCGTTGCAGGCAATGACGTTCCCGAGTGCCGACAGCCTCTCTTCCACTCGCTGTATCTTGACAGAACTGGGAAGACAATTTCGGATGTGCTGCAGTTCCTGGTCAGTTGTGTTGTTTGGAACCAGAAGGCCGTGGCGGTTTCCTGGAAAGATACAATCACGTGACTAATACATATGGATCATTTAGATTAGAAGCTAACACACATAAACCACATTCAATGTTTGTCGTTTGCTTTTATGTGCACACAATCCAGCTGGGATAGGTTCCAGCTTCATGTTGAATATGATGAAGTCTGAGGATGGGTTTTGATGGTTATGGACACCACTGATGTATTTTTGACCAGTGTCCATCGGGATGATTTTGACAAAACCAGGAAATTTTAGCATTTGGATCTATTTGCATTACCGTATTTTTCGGACTATAAGTCGCAGTTTTTTTCATAGTTTGGCCGGGCTCCAGTGCAACTTATGTTTTTTTCTTTCTTTATTATGCATTTTCGGCAGGTGCGACTTATACTCCGAAAAATACGGTAGTATGCACGATAATTATCATACGGATATATTATGACGTCACACTGATAAATCCAAAAACATAAAAAATAGCTCCGATAACGAATAAAAAAACAAAACGCTCTAATGAGGCAAGATTTCTTATGTTAGGGGTGCAGGATTGATGTCGACTCAACATCGAGGCTTTAAATACCATACTGCGATTACATAACCGCAAGAGTCTGAGTTATTTTTTTCTATACTGTCACCGGCAATTGACTGACAGACATGTTCGCCAATCACAAATTCTCCCTGTTTGAAGGATCTTAGTCTCTCGCTTCAAACAGGGAGAAAGACGTCTCACTTTGTGAATCGTTCAAAGCACCTGAGCGCGTCTATTTAACAGTAGGTATTAACTTAACTCAGTGAGCCCTCTTTTCACTCATTCACAATCTTTGTCTTGTCCGTGGGCGAGGAGCCAGCTTCACGCACGCACACACAACCTGTGACTCGCCGCCAAGTAACAAAAATTGAGGGAAAAAATATGATTGCAAAGCCAAACGTGGGAATAATTAAGCTGCAAATCGGATGGGTAATATGATCCCTTTAACAAGAACGTACGAGTGAGAATGCCGTGATCACGTGTTTGCAAACAAAAAGACAACGTTCGACCTAGTTTTTCCCGACAAAGAAAAAATGCACTTTAAGATGCATTAAAAACATACATCCGTCGTCTTGTCTCTCAAATTTGATTGTGAACAATAGGAAAAATTCACCAAAAAGTGCAGTTCCTCTTTAAGGTCACCCAACCTACAGTGTAAACAAACATCGTATACTCTCTCGTTTGAGTCACACATTAAGAGTGTTACTAAAACGGCCTTCTTTCATCTCCGTAATATCGCTAAAATTCGTTCCATTTTGTCCACTAGCGACGCTGAGATCATTATTCATGCGTACGTTACGTCTCGTCTCGATTACTGTAACGTATTATTTTCGGGTCTCCCTATGTCTAGCATTAAAAGATTACAGTTGGTACAAAATGCGGCTGCTAGACTTTTGACAAGAACAAGAAAGTTTGATCATATTATGCCTATACTGGATCACCTGCACTGGCTTCCTGTGCACTTAAGATGTGACTTTAAGGTTTTACTACTTACGTATAAAATACTACACGGTCTAGCTCCAGCCTATCTTGCTGATTGTATTGTACCATATGTCCCGGCAAGAAATCTGCGTTCAAAGAACTCCGGCTTATTAGTGATTCCCAGAGCCCAAAAAAAGTCTGCGGGCTATAGAGCGTTTTCTATTGGGGCGCCAGTACTATGGAATGCCCTCCCGGTAACAGTTAGAGATGCTACCTCAGTAGAAGCATTTAAGTCCCATCTTAAAACTCATTTGTATACTCTAGCCTTTAAATAGACCCCCATTTTAGACCAGTTGATCTGCCGTCTCTTTTCTTTTCTGCTCTGCCCCCCTCTCCCTTGTGGAGGGGGGGGGCACAGGTCCGGTGGCCATTGATGAAGTGCTGGCTGTCCAGAGTCGGGACCCGGGGTAGACCGTTCGCCTGTGCAGCGGTTGGGGACATCTCTGCGCTGCTGACCTGTCTCTGCTCGGGACGGTCTCCTGCTGGCCCCACTATGGACTGGACTCTCACTATTATGTTAGATCCACTATGGACTGGACTTTCACAATATTATGCTAAGCCCACCCTGATGTGGGTTCTGAACAGAGGATGTCGTTGTGGCTTGTGCAGCCCTTTGAGACACCTGTGATTTAGGGCTATATAAATAAACATTGATTGATTGATTGTATCAGTCGTGTGGGTCTTCTTTACTCCTTCAGAAGGCATGCTGTCCACATCAAATGCCCCGCAAATAGCAGTATGCATGCCTTAAAAGCCGATGACTCAGCGGTTCCCACCACCGCTGAGTGCAAAAAGCGTCCCTGGTGCCAAAGAGATCTGCAATTTTTTCACGGAAATTAACTGATGGTGCATAACAGAGCTAGCAAACAGAGCTAGACATGTCAGCGGGGGGTGTATATTGTAGCGTCCCGGAAGAGTTAGTGTTGCAAGGGGTTCTGGGTATTTGTTCTGTTGTGTTACGGTGCGAATGTTCTCCCGAAATGTGTTTGTCATTCTTGTTTGGTGTGGGTTCACAGTGTGGCGCATATTTGTAACAGTGTTAAAGTTGTTTATACGGCCACCCTCAGTGTGACCTGTATGGCTGTTGACCAAGTATGCGTTGCATTCACTTGTGTGTGTGAAAAGCCGTAGATATGTGACTGGGCCGGCACGCAAAGGAAGTGCCTTTAAGGTTAATTGGCGCTCTGTACTTCTCCCTAAGTCAGTGTACACAGCGGCGTTTTAAAAAGTCATACATTTTACTTTTTGAAACAGATACCGACAATTTCCGATATTACATTTTAAAGCATTTATCGGCCGATAATATCGGCAGTTCAATATTATCGGACATCTCTACATATAAACAATAATAAGTAAGTTATCGGTATTGGTCTTGCGAAGCAGGAAGTCATCCTTACCGGCTTGAAAAAAAAATGTGCGTGCATCACTGATTTATGGTACTCACCCACACACATGCGTCCGATGATGCGGCATCCTGCGATGGATGCGTGGACCACGGGGATGACCTCTGACAACTCGCCTTCAAACACACTGCAAACGCAGAGCACAACAATCTTCTTCTTCTTCTTTTTTGTTTTTTTATGGCGGTTGGCAAGCAACCTTGTGGTGTGCATTACCGCCACCTACTGTATTGGAGTGTGGACCGAGGTGGATCCCTACTCTATATTCTTTTATTTAACCCAGTATGTTTTAAATATGTGCATATTGCTTTATAACCTATGTGTTCTGAGTGCAGTCCTAATATATCTTCCACTGCTAACCTAATATTCTCTTTCGCTAACTTACTTTCCAGTATTACCCTTTCTCTATTATATTTCCTACAATATATTAAAACATGTCCTACACTTTCTAGCTGTTGGCAAGAATCACACAGTCCTGTAGTATGTTTCCCTATTAATTTTAATGAACTATTTAGATATGTATGTCCTAATCTCATTCTAGTAATAATGTCTTCTTCCTTCCTATTTCTATTGCCTCCTCTCATTACACCTACTCTCCTCTGGACTTTGTAATACTCTCTACCTGTTGTTTCCTTATTCCAATTATCCTGCCACTTTTTATTGTGTTCCATCTTAATTATGTTCTTCACTTCCTCTTTACTGTGCTTAATCTCCATGTTTACTTCTGTTTTAGTGGTTGCTTGTTTTGCGTATTTATCCGCTAGTTCGTTCCCCTCAACTCCTACATGAGCAGGAACCCAAAGAAATGTTACCACATCTCCCGCTTTATTTATTCTGTAATTTGCCTGAACTATTTCATATACTAAATCTTGTCTTGTTTCTGATGCTATGTTTTTTATGCTCATCAATGCACTGCTTGAGTCCGAGCACACGACTGCTTTTCTTGCTTTATTTTCTTCTATCCAATGAATTGCCATATAAATTGCTACCAATTCTCCCGTAAAAACAGATAACTTATCACTAATTCTTTTATTTAATACTATGTTTCCTTGTGGGATAACAGCTGCTGCTCCTACCTTATTATTTATAGTTTTTGATGCATCTGTGTACACCATGATGTTGTCTAAAAACGTTTCCTCAATCCATTGTTCTATCTGGTAACTATTTAAATTTCTATTCTTTAGTAATTGCATGTTTACATTTGGGTTTTCATACATCCACGGTGGTATTGCAGGGATTGGTACTGTAGGGCTAACTTTAATATTATCAATTTGAGCTTTATTACATATGTCTCCTATTATCCACCCGAAACTATTCATTTTTTTCTTCTCTTTTTCTTGGCAGTTTAGTAACACTTGATGGGTTGGATGTCCTTGCTTGGACCCTTTTAAGTTTGCCCAATAAACTGCTGACAATTGATCTCTCCTCATATCTAAAGGTTTTTCATTCATCTCTACTTGTAATGCTGCAACTGGGGTTGATTTTGTAGCTCCACAACATAACCTTAAAGCCTGTGATTGGATCCTGTCTATTTTCCCAAGTAATGTTTTTGAAGCAGATTGATAAATAATGCATCCATAATCAATAACAGAACGAATTAAAGTCATATATATTGCTTTCAATGTCTGCCTATCAGCCCCCCAATCTTTACCCCTCAAAGCCCTCATTATATTTAACACCTTTTTACTTTTCTCCACTATTTTGCTGATGTGGGTTGACCAGTTAATATTTTTATCAAACCATATACCCAAATATTTAAAAACTTGTACCTCTTCTATATTTTCTCCATAGAGTTTAATTTGGAGCTTGTTTTGTACTTTCCTCTTTGTAAAATGTATGACTTTTGTCTTTCCAACAGAGAATCTTAAACCCCAAGCCGTTCCCCATTCTTGAACATTATTTACCGCTTTTTGAATCTTCTTTTCTATATGATTAGTATTTCTACCTCTCTTCCACATCACACCATCATCAGCAAACAGTGCCACATCCACTAACCCTTCTACTTCACTAAAAACTTCATTTATCATTATTGAAAATAATACTGGACTTATTATACTTCCTTGCGGGGTCCCATTTTCCACTTCATATACTCTGCTGTATTCATTCTCTATTTTTACTAATATTTTTCTACTTGTTAAGAAGTCTTTTATCCATCTATACATTTTCCCTCTAATCCCAATTTTATTTAGTTTTATCAGCAACCCCTGTTTCCACAACATATCATAAGCTTTCTCTATATCAAAAAATACTGCAATAATACTTTCTTTATTTATTTGTCCCTTTCTAATTTCCTCTTCCAGCTGCACTGCTGGGTCGTTTGTGTTTCTTGCTTTGCGAAATCCACTTTGGTAATTTTTTATTATTTCTTTTGACTCTAAATAATATACTAGTCTTTCATTAATCATTTTTTCCATTACTTTGCCCAAATTTGAGGTCAATGCTATCGGCCTATAATTACCTGCCTCTTCCGGATCTTTCCCTGGTTTGCATATTGGAATTATTACAGCTTCTTTCCACTCTGCTGGTAATTTTCCTTCTTCATATATCCTATTATATAATTTCAAGACCACTTCTTTGCCAATCCTACTTAGGTTTTTGATCATTTGATAACTCACCTGGTCTTTTCCTGGTGTTGTATTTTTAACCTTTTTCAATATTCGAACCATTTCATTCAAAGAAAATTTCATATCTATAGTGTTGGTTACCCTATTATCGTTGTCTTCCATCATTTCCCCAATATTTAAACTAATTGTTTCTTCTCTCTTTTGTATTTCTACATTTCTCAAATTATCATTACTGTGCACTTTAACAAATGTTTTTGCTAAAAGTTCTGCTTTTTCTTTATTTTCTACCACACACCGTGTCCCATCTTTCATCACATGATTTTTATGTTCATTTCTGATCCCTGACATTTTCTTGATCATTCCCCACACTTGGCCTAAAGGAGTAGTTCTATTTAATGATTCACAAAACTTTCTCCAGTAGTGTTTTCTTGTCTTTTTAATAACATACCTTACTTTAGCTTGGTGCCTTTTATATTGGATCATATCTTGGAAATTATGTGTTCTTCTCAATATTCTAAATGCTCTATTCCGTTCTTTTATTGCGTCTGTGCACGCTTGTGTCCACCACGGCACTATCTTCCTTCTTTTCCCTATACTACTCCTTGGTATGCTCTTTTTGGCTGCTTCCATTATGCACTTTGTAATATCTGTATTCAGTTGTTCAATATCTTGATTTATATCCACTTCCTTTAATGTCATGTCGGTACTTTCCCTATATTGTCCCCAATCACCGTGATTATACTTCCATCTTCCTTCTATTTTAGTGCTTTCTGTCCTTTGGTTTATGTTTATGTGAATGAATATTGGGTAGTGATCACTTCCTATAGTGCTGTCTTTATTTACTTCCCACTCTACCTTTCCTGCTAACCCTTGTGACACTAGTGTTAAATCTATTGCTGTTTCTTTACCCGTAACTACATCTAACCTTGTTCCCGACCCATCATTCACACACACCAGTTCTTTTTCCTCCAAAAATGCTTCCAATGTTTCCCCATTCCAGTCATCCCTTTCACCCCACATTGTGCTATGTGCATTAAAGTCACCACACCAAATGATATTGCCACTCCAGTGCTCGACTATTGTTTCTAGTTGATGAATTTGTAATTTCTTGCACGGATTATAGAAGTTTAGCACTTTGTATCTTTCTTTATTATTCCATACTTCTACCCCTACTATTTCTAGTTCTTGTTTTTCTTTTAATATTGTATATTGCATATCTTCTTTAATAAATATGGCACATCCTCCTCCTTGCCCATCATTCCTATCTTTACGTATTGTTATGTATCCTTTTATTATAAAGCTCAATTTTGGCTTCAGCCAGGTTTCTTGAATACATAGTATATGTGGTTTATTTTCCATATTATTAATATAACCTTTTAGTTCCTGTCCGTTTGCTATTAAACTTCTGGCATTCCACTGAACAATTAACATGGCGTTGGATTGTGGTAACATGACTCGGTCTCGTCTACTCTCTGTAGTTCACCTTGTACCTGTTCCCAAGATAGTTCTTTTAAATTTAAGAACTTTGCTGCTGCTTTGACAATTATTTTGATCTTCTCAGTTTTATTTCTTGCCTGTTCTGTGCAGTTTATTACATATGCCAGGAACACAACTAGCTTGTCCATGGAAAGTCCTGTATTTGCTGCCTCTTGTTTTTTATTACTTGAACTATTGTCACATCTGTCTTGTTCTGATCTATTCTCACTTCTATCTTGTTCTACACTTTCTTTATTTCTTACTTTAACTGCCTCTGCGTATGTAATATTTCTTTCTACTCTGATTTGCTGTACTTCTGTTGCCTGTTTCCTAATGACACATCCTCCATACGCTGCTGTGTGATTCCCGCCACAGTTACAACACTTGACCAGTATATTGTCTCCACATTGTCCGTATTCATGCTCTCCTCCACACCTTCCACATCTCAACTTAGCATGGCACACACTGGCTATGTGCCCATAGCGTTGGCACTTGAAACAGCGTACTGGGGGTGGGACGTAAGCTCTAACGTAAAAGCTTAAAAACCCAATCATAATTCTTTGCGGTAGGACTTCCTCGACAAACTGTACTAATACAGATTCGCTCTCCGTCTTTTCTCCATTTCTAAATGCCATCATTCTTGTCATCATCTTGACAGTACCGGTACCCCCTTTTATTTGTCTTTTCAATTCTTCTAAATGTTCACCCCTTGGGATTCCTGTCACTACTCCTCTTGCCCCCTTTCGTTCCCCCACTTCCATTTTTTCCTTTATTATCTTATTGCACAGTTTTTGCAACCGCATTGCTTTGTTCTTTTGCTCTCCATTTTTGCATTTAATCAAAAGTCGTCTTTCCCTGAGCACCTTCGCTATCTCCACCTCTCCGATGTCCTTCTTTAACCCCTTAACCAGTGTCATCAAACTTATGTCATTCATGTCTTGACCTGATTTAAATGTATATATGATCCTGTAATTATCTTCCATAGTCTTTTTCCTCTTTTCTACTTCTTCATCTTCTTCGTGTACTCTTTTAGCACTCGATTTTCCTTCATGCCCTCCACTCCCCTTCTTTCCTCTCTCCCCTCTAGTCCTATCCACGTCCATACTTTCCTCATAAATCCCGTCACTATCCCCTTCCATCTCGATCCAGTCACAATACAGCTTATGCACAACCGCCAAGGAGATTTAGATACGCTCACTTGTTAGCCACCACTCCTTGTTTTACTTCCGCCTTCGTTAACACGTCACACTCCTCTGACCACTTTCAGAGCACAACAATTACTGGTCACGTTGATTTTAATTAGTAGCCACGCCCCCGATGACGTCACTCAGTTTACCTGTAGAAGTTCTCGGCTCCTCCGATGGCGACGAGGCAGTAAGTGTTGGTCAGCTTGGCGAAGCAGCCAATCTCGTTGTTCTTCTCGAAGGAGGCTCTGACCGCCATGACGTCACAACTAGCTCAAATGTTACCTGAGAGCGAAGGAAAAACTAGCGTTAGCATCCGAGCTAGCATACTAGCTAGCGCGGTAAAATAACTAGCCAGGCGTCAACAATTGGATCCATTTAACACACAGTGGCTTCACACATGGACTCGATCACTACTTTAAACGTTTAATATGGAGAAAAAGAGGGAGATTACCTGATCAATACGTGTGTTCTCCCGAAGTGTGCGTATCTACTCTCAGCCTCACGTGCTCACTTCCGCTAAATGTACGTGACCCTAGATGACGTCGGCACGCTGCCTTTGAACCCGGAAGTACGGACACTGTTTTTTCCAAACATTTAAAAAGTTAATTTAGAATTTACTAATGTAATGGATTAATACAATATACTGAATTAGATTCATTAAGCATTTTCTGCACATATGTTATTCATGATTCGTTCAATTTGTTTTTTTTCATTTTATTTTTATTGACATCCAGCATCAGACATTCCTATCCATTACATCATATTCACATACATCATATATCTGTTGTCTACCCTAAATGTCAAAAGATGTTTTTGTTTATATCCCAACCATACCCCCACCCCCAAAAAGAAAGGAACAGCAGAAAAACAAAGTAGTATTTGCAAATAAATCATTTAGATAAAGAACAACAACAAAAAAAATACATTATTAATAACAATAATCAGAAATTCGTTCAATTTAAAAACAATTGAGATGTTGAACTTCGTATTTCTTCTAAATTTAATTCCTTAAAATAATAAAACGCCGGGTGCCCTTTCTTTTATTTCTTAGTCTTTTAAAAAATATATACAGTATATATTTAATTGAAATCAGCTCTCCTGTGGGAAAACAACAGGTTTGACTTCCGCTTGGCAACTATGGTGCTTGACACTCACTAGGCCCCGCCTTCCATGTCTTGCGCAGGTTGCCTTACGGGCCAATCACGTCCATATTAATATGTGACGTGTGTGTGTGTGTGTATATATATATATATATATATATATATATATATATATATATATATATATATGTATATATATATATATATATATATATATATATATATATATATATATATATATATATATATATATATATATAATATTGGCAGCAGTTAACGGGTTATGTTTAAAAGCTCACATTCTTCCCTGCTTGGCACTCAGCATCAAGGGTTGGAATTGGGGGTTAAATCACCAAAAATGATTCCCGGGCGCGGCGCCGCTGCTGCCCACTGCTCCCCTCACCTCCCAGGGGGTGAACAAGGGGATGGATCAAATGCAGAGGACAAATTTCATTACACCTAGTGTGTGTGTGACAATCATTGGTACTTTAACTTAACTTTAACTTTACACATACAAACTGTAGCACACAAAAAAGCACATTTAACAAAAAAAACGTTATTATGGTCTTACCTATACTTATAAATGAAGTCCACAACTAAAGCCCTCACTTAAACTTTCCACGTGCAAGATTGAATCTATTTAAAAAAGTGTAACCGAGGGTTTATAAATGTCGCCTATACTGTATGAAACTACAAAATAACAAACACGGAGGCTCCAGTTTACACGAGGACCACTTTATTTACCTTCTTTCAAAAACTTCCGCTCCACTCCAACGTGTCGTCACTTCCGCTCTTAGCGCCTTCAAAATAAGAGCTCAAGGCATATACTGTATAACAGCGCATAACAGGAACTTAACATCACAAATAGGAAAGCCCATAAAAATAGGTTACAAAAGTTATTTAATAAGAAGCCAAAAAGTGCAAAAACAAAAATGTTCGTGTTGGAGGAGTTGTGAATTAGATACACCTGCAGTCTGCAGGTGTATCTAATGTTGTGGCCCTGCAGTCATTCACAACTCCTCCAACATGAACATTCCTGTTTTTGCACTTTTTGGCTTCTTATGAAATAACTTTTTTAAATAGATTCAATCTTGCACGTGGAAAGTTTAAGTGTGGGCTTTAGTTGATATAACAATTCTACGGCGGGGGTGCAGGAGGCGGGGCTACTGGAGCCTCAGCCAGTGCGTCTTTTGCAGCCGTTTTATAATCGCTCAGCACAAGAAATACGTTACACACATACAGTTGTTGACAAAATACACTGTACATTATATACCTCAGCTAACTAAACTATGGAAATGTATAATATAATTCATATAGCAATACAGTCTCACTGCACAGCAGGCCAGCAGTTAGCCGAGTCCGTCCATGTCGAGGCACTGAGTGACGTGCCTCAACTGGCTGCTGTTCACCGCACCGTCTCTTCTCAGTATTTGAACGGCAAATTTGAAAATTCAGCGATTTTGAATAAAAATAATCTAAAACTGGTGAAGTTAAATGGAAAATAACTTTATAGTATAATCACTGCATACATATAACAATTTAATTAATTTTTTTTCTTTTTACATTTTTTTCTTTCCATGATGGCAGGTGAGGCCCTGCCTCACCTGCCTCTAGTGACTGCATGTCACTGATATATATATATATATATATATATATATATATATATATATATATATATATATATATATATATATATATATATATATATATATATATAAAATTATTTTTAATTTTTTGGGGGGGAATTTTACAAACCTTTATTTATACTATTCAACATTTACATACAACCAATAAATAATAATAATCAAAACAAGTACAGACACAGTACAAAAACAGTACAAAACAGCGCCAGGGGGTTGTAAACTCAATAAAGTAACGAAAGTAGAATGAAAAATATATATATATAACAAAATGCAAAGCTATAGGCACACACAAGTTCCATAAATAATTTATATTTGGAATACGGCATCATAGTGTTCACAGCTTTTTGGTTGTTAGAGGTAGAGAGTGTTTTAAAGTAGAGTTTTAATTATTTTTCAAAGTCACTTTTTAAAGTCACAAAAACAGGTCGTGTATTGAGAAACTTACATTTATGAATATAAAATTTAGTCAATAGTTTAAAGAGGTTGCAAAGGTAAAATTCCTGTTTACATTTGTTTTCATACAGCGTCCAAATAGCACACTTTTAAAACAACGCACACGTTTGTCATGAATATTGTCCAGTATACTTTAGTTCGTCGCAACCTACTCGACGTCACAACAAAGAAGACACAAAAAATGAAGAGGTGACACTCCTTTCTATTGTTTATCAAGCTCACATTTTTCGTCTCATTTGTGTGTTGTGACAGGGGCAGTTTTTACATCTTGTTATAGTACAGTACTGTTGATGACGAAATTAAATAAATCACTGTACACTAGCACAGAATCAAACATTCAATTGATGTTGTATAACGAGGGATTGCTTGTCTTGAACTATACACGATCTTTGTAGCCACCAGGAAACTGCCTGGAAACAGGAAGTGGCACTGTGCGTGTTGTGTGCGACCTTAAGACAAATCAACTGCAGGTGGGAGTATTGTCTAACATTTTTGTATTCTGCTGGTATCAAGTCACCAATAAGATGTGTTCCAAATATAGCCCATGTTTTCCTAAAAAAATATAGCTTATTTTATGCAACATAGATGGTGTTTTTCTTGTTGCCGCCATTACTGACACATGGTACAGTTGTTGATAAAGTCCAGTAAATAAAAGCCATGTCATCATGTCCAGGTGTGACCTGCAGCGTGAAGCTTGATGGGAGGAGATGTGAGCCTAGAGACCAAAAGTGATAAAGATCAGGAACAAAAGGAACCCTCAACCCCTGACTCAACAGGCATGTCCTCATCACAAGGTCAACTAATGACACACTTTCCTACTTTATGTAAATGTATTAATTGTACAGTGGTCCCTTATATAGTTGCCAACCTTGAGACCTCCGAATTCGGGAGATTGGGCGGGGTTAAGGGGGAAGGAGTATATTTATAGCTATATATATATATATATATATATATATATATATATATATATATATATATATATATATATTTATAGTAGAGTACACAGTAATGAAAACACAGTTGTTCTACTAACTGTACTGTACTTGCTGCTTACTTAAAAAAAAAAAAAAAACACTTACCTTTTACTATTTGAGTAGCCTTTGTTCTGCCATTTGAGTACTGGCGAGCGATCCCCGAATCCGGTAATATATCCTTCACGGATTTGTTGAAAACATCCGCAAATGAGAACGGGATGTTGCTTGCAAGGTGGCCCATAATACTGCGTTGCCGCCGCCTTGTGCTTCTCTGACCGTTCATGAGCAGTGTTGGGACTAGCGCGTTACAAAGTAACGCGTTACTGTAACGCCGTTAGTTTCGGCGGTAACTAGTAATCTAACGCGTTTTTTTTTTATAGTCAGTAACTCAGTTACCGTTACTACATGATGCGTTACTGCGTTACTTTACGTTTTTTTTTTATGTAGTATCGGCTAGAAACAGAAGATCTGAGTGTGTTTTATTGCAGCGCTGCGGTGTCTTCCTTCTGTGTCACAAGGAAAAGAAGAGGCGTGCAGAGAAGAGGCGTGCTTTGTGTGGGTGGGGGCAGGGGGCTCCCAGACCGTAGTTGAGGGGCGCAGGGGAGACGTTCCTCCAGGGCCTATGTACTTCGGGGCTAACAACCTTCACTTTACCCGGAAGTGGGTCTTTACAGCTGAGGGTGACTGACGAGGCCGGCGGTTTGTTGCAACTTTGTGACTTTATTGGACGCAGCCAACCACCAAGCTAGAGCACCTGCACGCACTCACTGTCGCCGCTCCCTCACCTCTCTCGCCCACTCACTCACTGACGTCACTCACCTCACATGCTGTCATATCTTAAAGGGCCACACACACACATAATGTACTCTCATAACTACTAACAAGACATCATGGTGAAGCCAGAAGTCGAGTTTCTTAACATGGAGACATTCTAAATACTTTTCTTTTGTCAAGCACAAAGAAAATAACATTTTAGTTAAATGTAAGTTGTGTCTTGGATCAAAGATCCTATCTACTTAAAGTTAAAGTTAAAGTGCCATTATGTTGCAGCTATTTAAAATTGTTTTGTCAATTTGTTCTGACCTGAAATTAATTGGCCCTTTGAAACATATCTTTGTCTTTGTGTGTTGTATGTAGACCACATTGCTTAGCAGAGTTCAGTGATGCAAATGCATGTCAAGTTGATCAACAGATTGTATTATTCTCCAGTGCAATAACAGTACTGAAATGAAGGCTAAAAGGGCATTAATGGGAGCCTGAAAAAAAAAGGAAAAAAGAAGAAGTAACTAAATAGTTACTTTTCACAGTAACTCGTTACTTTTCGGTGTAAGTAACTGAGTTAGTAACTGAGTTACTTTTGAAATAAAGTAACTAGTAACTGTAACTAGTTACTGGTTTTCAGTAATCAACCCAACACTGTTCATGAGTGACTATATCCATTCGGCCACCGTGTTATGGGTTATAGATAAATTTATGGATAACGGAGACATATATAATAGTCTCCTTTTCAGGTGAGAGGATGCTAAAGGCAGTGCCTTTAAGGCACGCCCCCAATATTGTTGGTCCGACTGAAAATTTTGGACATTACTACTTGCCGTAGTTTTGAAGCAATGCATGATGGGAATCCGGATGTTGTGTGTCAGTGTATTAAGGTGCCGGCTGGAATAAACACACGCTGAGAAATAGCTCTGTGCCTGCCTACTTTATGGGTTATAGTTAACCTATGGATAACGGAGACATATATAATAGTCTCCTTTTCAGGTGAGAGAGGACGCTAAAGGCAGTGCCTTTAAGGCACGCCCCCAATATAGTTGTCCGGCTGGAAATCGGGAGAAATTCGGGAGAATGGTTGTCCCGGGAGATTTTCGGGAGAGGCACTGAAATTCAAGAGTTTCCCGGAAATTTCGGGTGGGTTGGCAAGTATGGTCCCTTGTCACATCGCGCTTAAAATATTGTGATGTCACCACATTTAAATGTAATTTTGTGAAGCACATTCTACAGTTTTTTGGCCCTAAATCAAGCATTTGAAGCATACATATGTCAAAATAAACTAAAACTATCAATACTGCAGTAGTATTGGCAACTAGAGAAAACCAAACCAATCAGAGCGTGCTGTTTAGTATCATGGCCCTTGATTGGCTTAGCCTCAGACAGCATTACCGTGTCGCAGGGGTGTCAAACTCATTTTAGATCGGGGGCCACATGGAGAAAAATCTACTCCCAAGTGGGCCGGACTGGTAAAATCACGGCACGATAACTTAAAAATAAAGACAACTTAAGATTGTTTTCTTTGTTTAAAAATAGATCAAGCCCAAAATGTACAAATCATAATGTTGTTGTTTTTTTTCTTTTTTACAATTACCTGTTGCGATTAATAGTATAAATACTTCATTTGTTGTTATTTATATTTTCTGAATAATTTATGTGCTAATATTGGAGTATAACTGTCATACTCAATATGACAGTTATTTAAACATAACTCCTAAACAAAACATGCAATATGTCTAATAATGCCTTAGATAATGTATCTTTGTGAGTTTTACGAGAAACATATGCTTTTGTAAGGTTTGCAAACACAAAAAATTGTTTTTTACTCAATATGACAGTAATGTTCTTAGAATCCATGCATCCATCCATCCATCCATCTTTCTACTGCTTGTCTCTTTTGGGGTCGCGGGGGGTGCTGGAGCCTATCTCAGCTGCATTCGGGCGGAAGGCGGGGTACACCCTGGACAAGTCGCCACCTCATTGCAGGGCCGTTCTTAGAATCCTGAGATTCATTTTCAATCTATCAAGATAAAAAGTGATATCAAAATCCAATTACAGTATGTTATTTATGTAGTTTGATAATTTTCCTCGACTGATGTACTAACGTGGTTTATTTTGTACATATGTAGCGTCATCTACAAAGATACAGAGAATTGCTATTGCGACATCCAGAGGACACATTTAGAACAGCTGTTTCTTTCATTCAAAATTTTCAGGTTAATTTTTATACTTAGCAAACTCATCCCGCGGGCCGGATAAAACCCACAGGGCGTACGTTTGACACCCCTGCTGTATTGAATCAAGAGTGGAAAGGTGACTTCAGGGTGTTATTTCATGTCTGAAAGGCTCAAATAATGTTAACTTTATTCAGATATTGAAAAAAAAAATTGCTCTAGCTATGAAAATATTGAATTGATAAAAAATTATTCCTACAGTACTTTGCGGAAAATCATTTATTACGGTCATGTCCGGAACCAATTAACAATAAACGAGGGACAACTGTACATACACTGTATAAGAAGTACAGTTACTAAGTGTGTGTTGTTGCTACACAGAGGATCCAGGAGTGTTGCCCCAGTGCATGCTGGGAAACAGAAAGGTGGATGACATGCGCTTCATGATTACGTGCACCAATTGGTATTGAAACTTTACATGATGCATTCGGGGACACCGGAGTATGGCTGCTTGACTTGGACAGGTACAAAATACAAAAATGAATCCTTGAGGTTTGCCGAGTCGCCTCTGCTGCAGATGGCGTTTGTCCAGGTGGTGATGTCATGCAAATTTGCAGACATGCACCACATGCAGTGTGGTAGTCATGTGATAATGTGTTAATTAATGATCCACAAACATGAATAAAATTTGACATTTTATTGAAAAGACCTTTCCAACAAATAGAAAAAAAAACATTCTTGAATAAAGGTGTGGGCCATGATAACATGCCAAACATGAAGAGGTTAAAAAAGAGGTGGAATCAAACTAGAAAAAAGCTTTGTGCTTGAAAATAAAAAGTGACGTAAACTTCATTGCATTGTCAATAAATCTAAATACAAAATGTGTTTGAAAAGTTTTTTTACATTTTATAATCAATCAAAAACAGGTTTTATTTACATTTACAAGCCAACTGTTAAAGCTATTTGTGATATGTTTTTACAAACCAACAAAGGCAACAACGTGCTTGCTAAAGGAAGATGCAGATGCTTCAAGCCACGCCCCCGGGACGCTTCTTTTGTGGCAGATTTGCATCTCCCTTTAAAGGTACCGGTATGTCACTGTAGACAAGATCCACCAGAACCTCAGCAGAACCTTGGAAGAATCTCAGCACACATCAGCCGGGCTTGTTTACACAATTCCCTGCTTCTGTCTTTTAACAGTAAGTATAGTATGTGTGTAAATGTGGTACGATGGGATGATATGACAAGCCCCGGCCAGCTGGTACGGCCAGGCCAACTAATGCAACACGCCACGTAAACGACCTAACTAGTCCTTTGTCAACATTTTTCACATACAATTACTGAGAATTGTCATAATTTCTATCTGACGATCCATTTACTTTATTTACAGAACCTTTTTTCTTCGTAAAGCTTGACATAAAAAGATAAATGTCACAGCTAGCTGCTAATGTCTCCCTACGTTCTTGCCTGTCCTAGTGACCTGTGCACCTGAACGTGAATATGTGCTAACAACACATGCTAACTAGCGAGCACGTGAAAGTGTCATGTCTGCCTTTAGCGAGTAGCTAGTATGCGAGAGGAAAAAAGCATTGGACAATTTGTAAATAAAACAATGTGATGTCGTGGTTCTAGCAATATTGGTCACCTAAATTATCGCCTGTCTTCTTCATCGTGGAGGGGGCGTCGGCGTAAAGGAACCGACAACATTCCATTTTTGGCTGTCAGCCATCTTTGTTAGTCACACCCACTCTTGCACAGTGTACTTGTAGTAGTGTGGCGTCATGGCGGCCTGCTGAACACTTTTGTTCCTAAACTGGAAAACGGTGTAGACCAGGACCAGGATGCACAGCGACAGGATGCACGGGATCACTACGGCGATGGCGTTGACCGTGGCTGGGGTGTCGTTAATAGCCACCATGATGTCCCGGTCGTCCAGGGGGCCCTGGCGGTCGCCACGGTTACCCTTACCGTCAGAATACTCCATGTCTGGGGACTGTTCGCATCCCATCCAGTCGCTCAAGATGGATTTTGGGTATCCAGGTTCCACCGAGAGCTTTTGGTTGTCGAATTTCCAGTAGTCCCGGTCCTTGTAGAAGTAGGTGTAGTCTGGAGTGGGGAGGGGGGTACAAAAACACACAAGACCACTTATGCTTGTTGACATACCGTATTTTTCGGACTATAAGTCGCAGTTTTTTTCATAGTTTGGCCGGGGGTGCGACTTATACTCAGGAGCGACTTATGTGTGAAATTATTAACACATTACCGTAAAATATCAAATAATATTATTTAGCTCATTCACGTAAGAGACTAGACGTATAAGATTTCATGGGATTTAGCGATTAGGAGTGACAGATTATTTGGTAAACGTATAGCATGTTCTATATGTTATAGTTATTTGAATGACTCTTACCATAATATGTTACGTTAACATACCAGGCACGTTCTCAGTTGGTTATTTATGCGTCATATAACGTACACTTATTCAGCCTGTTCACTATTCTTTATTTATTTTAAATTGCCTTTCAAATGTCTATTCTTGGTGTTGGGTTTTATCAAATACATTTCCCCCAAAAATGCGATTTATACTCCAGTGCGACTTATATATGTTTTTTTCCTTCTTTATTATGCATTTTCGGCCTGTGCGACTTATACTCCGGAGCGACCTATACTCCGAAAAATACAGTACGTGTGTGGACCTGTACGTCCTTGTGTCTATGTGTGTGTGTTTATCTTTGCGTGTTAGTGGGTGCAAGTATGTGTACCTGTGCGTAAGTGTGTGTGCCGACTTGTGTGTGTGTGTGTTCTGGCAATGCTTACTTAATGGGGACATCGCTCTGTTTACACAATCACCTTTAGGGGACCTCTGACGGTATGGGGACAAAAAAACAGGTCCCCTAAAGGGAAACCTTTTTAAATGATAGTCAGATCCATTCTGAAGATGTCTAAGTGATTTTTAAGCTTTGACATTTCACATTTGACATTCACATTCAGAATTTTCCATCCTTCTATATATGGTAGTTGGAGTTGCAGACAACTTTATTACTGCTAAATAGCAGTTTTCAGTAATGTCACAGAAGATGCAGGATTTGCTTTAATATTTAAGTGGTGAAACGTCCTATAGGAGGACAGCTGTAGTGCTGTATTCTGAGGATCATGTCATATTTAATTTGAACTTTTTTTTTTTTATGGTCCTCAGTAGTCACATACAAATTTGTGTGTATTATGCAAAATTATTTAAATTTGTTCCCCATGAACCATATTAACTCTTTTTCCCCAGGGTCCCCAGTAAGAAAGATCAACTCATTACTTCATCAATCCAGAGATTTAAAGATGTGTATGAGCTAACTGGGCAGTGGCCATTTTACCAAATTTTTTTATGCCTCCACAACCTGTAGAAAGGTTGGTTTCCACAAGTGATGATCAAAAACTTGGTCCCCATTCCAAATGATAACCAGTATGTGTGTGTTGGTCAGTGTGAATGTGTTAACAAGGGCGTATATTTACTGTGTACTTGTACATACTACTTGTGTGTGTTGGTGTATTTACGTATGAGTGTTGGTGTTTGTAGGTGCATGACACTCACATCCCTCCCTGCTGACAAAGGCCCCTTGGGGTGCAGGGGGCACACCCTTCCACACGCTGATGGGCTTCGGGTAGCCCGGGTCGGCCGCCCCCCTCTCCTCATTGTAGCGCCAGTATCGGTCCCCTTTGAACAAGTACGTCTTTCCCACCGGCTCCCAACGCAGAGCCGCGTCCACGCCGCCTTCGGGGAGGCGCACATTAAGTTGGGCCAGACTGCGGGGGAAGCCAGGCTCAGGAGTCACCTCCCGGAACAGCCAGTACTTGTCCCCTAAGAGACGATGACGTCGTTAAGTTTCAAAACAAAACAGGAAGTTGTCATTTGAATCCTCCTTCACCTTTGAAAAAGACAAATTTTCCGTCGGCTCTCTCATAGGCAGCGTCGATATGAGGCGGCAAACCTTTCCAAAAATGATCGATCAACATCGGGTAACCTTCTAGAACTTTGTTGTTCCTCAGACGCCAGAACCAGCGGTCCTGAAGCACAAACAAGGTAGCCTGTCATCGTCTACGTGCAGGATCAATACTTTGGGGAATTCGCGCCAACAAAGGTTTGCTTTTTCATTCCTGGCCTTCCATCCCACCATTGCCAGCTGACACCCACAGTATGAGCAGGGCCAGCCCCTGGGGACATGATTATGGCGACCAGGCACGTCAGTAGCTGATCATCACCACACTCGTCGTGCTGTGCTGGTGTTTGCTTGTTTTAGTTTGACGGACTGAATTACCTCATGAATAAATGTATACATTGTTTCTGCTAAGCTCTTTTACAGCGGTGAGTCCATCAAAAGCCCTTAGAGATAATTGCTAATTTAGCATCGCTTCAAACTCCGCCGTCGTGACAGATTTATGGCCCTATGTCTAAATTGACTGTACTATTTAAAGTTGCCAAATATTATCCCTAAATATGTGATGTCTAAAGAACATTTGTTTTTTTGTAGTTTTTCCCGTTTATTGTGTTTTGTTTACATTTTCCATTAATGCAGAAGCAGCGTAGCAATTTTTAATGTTTTTTCTTTCCACCTTGCACATATCAACTTATTTTTAAAAGTTTCATATAAACTTTGGACAATATCTGGAATATAGTACAGGGTTCGCACGGGTGCTTAAAAACCTTGAAAATGCTTGAATTTTAATGTTGTGTTTTCAAGGTTTGAAAAATGCTTTAATTTTGGGTGAAGTGCTTGGAAATGTTCATCACATTTCTCGGCAGTCTGACTCAATAGGCTAATTATAAAATGGGAAAAAAATATAATAAGTTTCCTTAAAAATGAAAGCTACACGCTTGATCTGTTGGCTTTGCACGAGCCCTTACATTAGGTTGTTGTCATGTGTCGCCCCCAAGAGGACAGTGGTGCATCGGTCCATCATGCCGGGAGGTTGTCGTTTTAATGAACATGATGTTTGCATGAATTATGATACAAACAAACAAGTAAACAATAATAATGTTATTTGTTGTAAGGAATTATGTATACATGAATTATGATTCAAACAAACAAGTAAACAATAATGTTATTTCTTGTAAGGTATGATGTACAGTATACATGAGTGATGATGATACAAACAAGTAAACAACGTTTGCAAACACAATGACATTGAATAGTCTACAGAAACACTTCTTCATTTTCTATGCCCCATTCAGTTAATGATAACTGCTGGTTCAATGTTAGGCTTAGGTTTTAGCAGATCTTCCGTATTTTTCTTACAGACAGCATTTAGTGACCTCAAACAACAAGGGTATGGATTGATTCACACTGGTTTTCGCCTTTTGAAGGGTACTGGAAATACTGGAAAATTTATCTTGAAAGTCCTTAAAAAGTGCTTGAATTTGGCCATGGAAAAGGTGTACAAAGCCTGATAGTAATATTATTATTCACAAATTATTTTACTATATTTTGATATCATTATTATACAGTATATAAACACATGACTATTGAACAAATTGGATTGAACTGGATCATAGTTGTCAATGTAGTATTTTTGTTTATTGTTCAATTGTGATTTTAGTAAATACAAATCTTTACATAACTTGTAAAACATTAGTAATACATTTATTTATTTATATCTAATTATAAACATACTTAAACTACATTTTGTTGGTTATCTTTTATGCACACACTCAGGCTCTTATAGCCAGATCTACTTCTGATGGAAAAAACTCACATTTTTCGCTGTTAACTGGTCCCGGGCCAGGCCATGATAAATTAATTTCTGAAAAGAATGAATTATTAATTATAAATATAATTTTTTTATAGCTAGAGCATAAAAACTGTTTCCAACTTTTTAGATAGTTTTTTTTACCATTAAGAAAGCCATTGTATTGACATAGAGACATTAAGACTAGAGATGTGATAGAGATAAATGCTTTAAAATGTAATATCGGAAATGATCGGTATCGATTTCAAAAAGCAAAATTTATGACTTTTTAAAACGCCGCTGTGTACACGGACGTAGGGAGAAGTACAGAGCACCAATAAACCTTAAAGGCACTGCCATTGCGTGCCGGCCCAGTCACGTTACATCTATGGCTTTTCACTATGCAAAGCATACTTGGTCAATAGCCATACAGGTCACACTGAGGGTGGCCGTATAAACAACTTTAACACTGTTACAAATATGCGCCACACTGTGAACCCACACCAAACAAGAATGACAAACACATTTCGGGAGAACATCCGCACCGTAACACAACATAAACACAACAGAACAAATACCCAGAACCCCTTGAAGCACTAACTCTTCCGGGACGCTACAATATACACCCCCGCTGCCCCCCACCCCAACAACGCGCCCCCCTCCCCAACCCCGACATGTATTAGTGTATACATTGTGAGGACGCACCTTAAAGACGAACATCTCACGCCTAAAGAATGCCAGCGTGTCGAACTGGCCCTCACAGATGTTTGGTTTGCCATTTCCGGGCAACGCCGGGCGCTCGCTGGGGGGGCGCGGCGGGCGGGAATGGCGGTCGTGACCTCGTCGCGTGGAGGTGGAGTGCGTGCGGTGGGAAGGCAAGGTGGGGAGCGGGCGTGTTGGCTCCATTATGGCAGTGGGGACGCCTGATGAGACAAAAATCCATGTTAGCTGAGGAGGCGGCACCTTATTGGTCCACTTCCTCTCGTCGCTTTTCACCGTAGATCTTCTGGATGCCCTGCAGATCGTCCAGCGGCAGTTTGAACCTGTGCGTGTCCATGTACTGGTAGAAGGGCGCCATTATGGCGCTTGGATCGTTGGAATGTTCCAAACCCAGGGCGTGGCCCAACTCGTGGACCGCCACCAGGAAAAGGTCATTTCCTGGAGCGCGTAGGTCAAAATTAATGTTGAAGATGACAGGAAATTATTGTTTCATCAAGGCGTGAAGCTTCCAACGTGGAAACCACAGGAGGCAAAGAACTCACCGTCACGATTGGCTCCACCCAGCGTCCACGGCTCGTCCGAGTCAAAGTGTGTGTCGCCTCCGATACCGGCGCCAGGGAAGTAAGCATGTGCCAAGAAGCCCCCCTCGCCGTCGAACGGAGAGCTGTCGCCATGGAAACCGGAGGCGAAAAAGATCATGATGTCGGCCTCTTTGCCCTCGTTCTTGACCTCAGAGTATGGCACCTCCTGGTGATTTCAGGAGGAATGAGTAAAAAAAAAAAGAAGATGGCGAGTGCAAAGGGTTGGGCGTCACCTGAAAGGAGAGCGGCGTGACGGCCTGCCACACGTTGAACGCGTTTCGGATGGCCCTCTGGGTGTCCTTCTCGCCCACTTTGGGAGTGAAGTTGGAGATGCTGTGGGAATAATAATAATAATAATAATGGATTACCGTATTTTTCGGAGTATAAGTCGCACTGGAGTATAAGTCGCATTTTTTGGGGAAATGTATTTGATAAAACCCAACACCAAGAATAGACATTTGAAAGGCAATTTAAAATAAATAAAGAATAGTGAACAACAGGCTGAATAAGTGTACGATATATGAGGCATAAATAACCAACTGAGAACGTGCCTGGTATGTTAACGTAACATTTTATGGTAAGAGTCATTCAAATAACTATAACATATACAAACCCCGTTTCCATATGAGTTGGGAAATTGTGTTAGATGTAAATATAAACGTAATACAATGATTAGCAAATCATTTTCGACCCATATTCAATTGAATGCACTACAAAGACAACATATTTGATGTTCAAACTCATAAACTTTTTTTTTTTTTTTGCAAATAATAATTAACTTAGAATTTCATGGCTGCCAAAGTAGTTGGGAAAGGGCATTTTCACCACTGTGTTACATGGCCTTTCCTTTTAACAACACTCAGTAAACGTTTGGGAACTGAGGAGACACATTTTTGAAGCTTCTCAGGTGGAATTCTTTCCCATTCTTGCTTGATGTACAGCTTAAGTTGTTCAACAGTCCGGGGGTCTCCGTTGTGGTATTTTAGGCTTCATAATGCGCCACACATTTTCAATGGGAGACAGGTCTGGACTACAGGCAGGCCAGTCTAATACCCGCATTCTTTTACTATGAAGCCACGTTGTTGTAACACGTGGCTTGGCATTGTCTTGCTGAAATAAGCAGGGGCGTCCATGGTAACGTTGCTTGGATGGCAACATATGTTGCTCCAAAACCTGTATGTACCTTTCAGCATTAATGGCGCCTTCACAGATGTGTAAGTTACCCATGTCTTGGGCACTAATACACCCCATACCATCATAAATGCTGGCTTTTCAACTTTGCGCCTATAACAATCCGGATGGTTCTTTTCCTCTTTGGTCCGGACATTCACAGTTTCCAAAAACAATTTGAAATGTGGACTTGTCAGACCACAGAACACTTTTCCACTTTGTATCAGTCCATCTTAGATGAGCTCAGGCCCAGCGAAGCCGACGGCGTTTCTGGGTGTTGTTGATAAACGGTTTTTGCCTTGCATAGGAGAGTTTTAACTTGCACTTACAGATGTAGCGACCAACTGTAGTTACTGACAGTGGGTTTCTGAAGTGTTCCTGAGCCCATGTGGTGATATCCTTTACACACTGATGTCGCTTGTTGATGCAGTACAGCCTGAGGGATCGAAGGTCACAGGCTTAGCTGCTTACGTGCAGTGATTTCTCCAGATTCTCTGAACTCTTTGATGATATTACGGACTGTATGTGGTGAAATCCCTAAATTCCTTGCAATAGCTGGTTGAGAAAGGTTTTTCTTAAACTGTTCAACAATTTGCTCACGCATTTGTTGACAAAGTGATGACCCTCGCCCCATCTTTGTTTGTGAATGACTGAGCATTTCATGGAATCTACTTTTATATCAATCATCAATCAATGTTTATTTATATAGCCCTAAATCACAAGTGTCTCAAAGGGCTGCACAAGCCACAACGACATCCTCGGTACAAAGCCCAGTAATACCCAATCATGGCACCCACCTGTTCCCAATTTGCCTGTTCACCTGTGGGATGTTCGAAATAAGTGTTTGATGAGCATTTCTTTATCAGTATTTATTGCCACCTTTCCCAACTTCTTTGTCACGTGTTGCTGCCATCAAATTCTAAAGTTAATGAATATTTGCAAAAAAAAAATGGTTTATCAGTTTGAACATCAAATATGTTGTCTTTGTAGCATATTCAACTGAATATGGGTTGAAAATGATTTGCAAATCATTGTATTCCGTTTATATTTACATCCAACACAATTTCCCAACTCATATGGAAACGGGGTTTGTAGAACATGCTATACATTTACCAAACAATCTGTCACTCCTAATCGCTAAATCCCATGAAATCTTATACGTCTAGTCTCTTACGTGAATGAGCTAAATACTATTATATGATATTTTACGGTAATATGTTAATAATTTCACACATACTGTAAGTCGCTCCTGAGTATAAGTCGCACCCCCGGTGCAAACAATGAAAAAACTGTGACTTATAGTCCGAAAAACACGGTAGATTTTATATCGCGCTTTTCTGTTTTTAGATACTCAAAGCGCTCACAGAGAAGTGGGAACCCATCATTTGTAGCCACAGCTGCCTTGGGGTAGATTGACAGAAGCCAGGCTGCCAATTTGCGCCTACGGCCCCTCCGACCAGTGTGAGCGGCACCGGGGTCAAGGGTGAAGTGTCCTGCCCAAGGACACAACGGCAGCGATTTGGATGTCAAGAGGCAGGGAGCGAACCTGCAACCCTTAGGTTTCTGGCATGGCTGCTCTACCCACTACGCCATACCACCCCTAAGTCAGCTTCAGGGGAGTCAGCTGCTAAGGTCACACACCTACTTCGTGTCCAAGTCACAACGCCTGCTCGCTAAGCCAACATGCTAACAAAAAGGTGTTCTCCATGTTGCAGAGTAGGATGCTAAGATGCATTCAGGGTGTCGTGGGAGCGTAGGGATTTCTTGAGTCAATGATAAAAAAAACACCCGTACCTGTACGTGATCTTTTTGTCACGCCACTTCTGTCCAGTCAGGGCGTAACGTTTGTTGCGCTGCCGTCGGCTGCGGTGAGGTTGATCTGGAAGGCCGCAGCGAGGCCGTCTCATCCACCTGGGAACCAATCACAGCTGTTCAAATTATGTCCTCTCCTCTGACTTCAGCGCTTGCTTAAATTCAGAAATGGAGAGGATTGAAGCTCCGCTCCCATCGAGGCGACTCACTGGAGTGTGGCGTCGTCCAAGACTCCGGTGACGGGAATGCCGTAAAAGCGCTGCATGGCGGCCACGGCAGACTTCATCACCTCTTGCTGGCGGAGGTCGGACGTGCGCATGTGCTGGGGCAGGAGGTAGCCGAAGTTCTTGAGCCAAGTCTGCGGAGGACAACTAACCATCAGAAGATGCCGCCGTCTTCCTGTCACATGATATCAGACCGGTTCTTTACGCCAGTGTTTTTCAACCTTTTTTGAGCCAATGCACACCACCAGCAGAAATCATTAAAAAAACAAAACTCAGTTGACAGTAAAAAGTCATTGTCGCAATTGTTGGATATGACTTTAAAGCATAACCAACCATGCATCAATATAGCTCTTGTCTGAAAGTAGGTGTACTGTCACCACCTGTCAAATCACACCGTATGAGTTTTTTGCTGTTTTCCTGTGTGTAGTGTTTTAGTTCTTGTCGTGCGCTCCTATTTTGGTGGCTTTTTCTCTTTTCTTGGTATTTTCCTGTAGCAGTTTCATGTCTCCCTTTTGAGCGATATTTCCCGCATCTACTTTGTTTTAGCAATCAAGAATATTTCAGTTGTTTTTATCCTTCTTTGTGGGCACATTTGATTGTCATGTCATGTTCGGGTGTACATTGTGGACGCCGTCTTTGCTCCAAAGTAAGTCTTTGCTGTTGTCCAGCATTCTGTTTTTGTTTACTCTGTAGCCAGTTCAGTTTTAGTTTCGTTCTGCATAGCCTTCCCTAAGCTTCAACGCCTTTTCTTAGGGGCACTCACCTTTTTGTTTATTTTTGGTTTAAGCATTAGGCACCTTTTTACCTGCACACTGCCTTCCGCAGTTTCCGACATCTACAAAGTAATTAGCTACCGTCTGCCACCTACTGATAAAGAAGAGTATTACACGGTTACTCTGTCGAGCTTTAGACAACACCGACACTCCATAACAACACATCATTTGCAGACTATAATTACTGGTTTGCAAAAAATATTTTTAACCCAAATAGGTGAAATTAGATAATCTCCCATGGCACACCAGACTGTATCTCATGGCACACCAGTTAAACACTGCTTTACGGAACCATCTTTCATATTTGATTTATTCCTGGCCTGTATGATTCGTATGACTCAATCTGTCCATGCGTGTTTGTAGCCACCTACTACGACATCTCCCCTAGACCTGATTACTAGCCTGTAGGGGGCGCTCTGTCCCCTCTGCACATTCTTATGAGGTCTGTAGTGACTGAGCGACAAGGTAAACAACATGGACGACAGTGGCACTCCCTCACATCAAAAACATCACATGACCACATCATCATCAGAGCGTCCTTTTAGCGCCAACGTTCCTTTCCTTCTGTCCTCTTTCTCCCATAAATAATAAAGGTGGTCTATATTTGGTACCTCCCTCCCCCCCACTATGTCAGTCATGAACAGGAGGGAAGGGGAGGGGTCAACATGTCAATTAACAGTGATTAGCCAGTAGCAATCATTCTTGTTTTCATCGCAGTGTGCCCCCCACCTCCCACATCATTAGAGAGGGTGTCTAGTTGTTTATAAGCAGTGATGCAGGTGGGGGGGGGGGCATATTTAAGTAATGTTAATATAAAGAAATCCTGCAGCTTACCTCCACAATCAATGTCTTCTCCCCTCCGCACACGGACACGAGCCACAGGAAAATTGGGAAGGTTTTCCAGCTGAGGCCCCCCCTCCTCTTTTTCACTCCGCCAACCCCCACCGCCATGACAGCTTCCCCCCCTCCCGCCTCGTGCTTGCCCCGTTTACCAAAGAACACTATTCGAGCCCCTCGTCTTCATCATCCCCGCTCCTCTGCCTCGCTGTTGTCTGCCTCTGCCTGCCCCCCCACACAAAGCTCATCCCCACTAACTCTGCGCATGCGCTTCTCAGCTGATTGCGCCTGCGCGCGCACGCACTGGCACAGATGTGCAACAGCACAAAGGAAACTATTAATAAATGACGCAAAGAAAATATTGATGGAGAGCCAACGAAGGCATTAAAAAAAGACAATATAAACATGAAGGCAGAATGAAGACCTAAATGAATACATGACGAAAACCCAGGGAAGAATGACAAAGACATCAATAAGACAGTGAAAACAAGAATACACAGTGAAGACACAATTAGGACAAGATAAAGATACAACAAAGAAGACAATACGGATACGATACAGATGCAATACGAGGAAGACAGTTATGGCATGAAGAAACACATGAAGATAATAATAATAATAATAATAACTGGGATTTATATAGCGCTTTTCTAAGTACCCAAAGTCGCTTTACATGTAGAACCCATCAAACATTCACACCTGGTGGTGGTAAGCTACTTTCATAGCCACAGCTGCCCTGGGGTAGACTGACGGAAGCGTGGCTGCAATTTGCGCCAACGGCCCCTCCGACCACCACCTATCATTCATCATTCAATTCACCGGTGTGAGTGGCACCGGGGGCAAAGGGTGAAGTGTCCCGCCCAAGGACACAACGGCAGCGATTTTTGGATGGTAAGAGGCGGGGAGCGAACCTGCAACCCTCAGGTTTCTGGCACGGTTGCTCTACCCACTACGCCATGCCGCCCCTCCAGCGACCCCGAAAGGGACAAGCGGTAGAACATGAATGGATGGATGGGTGAAGAGGGCAGGGAAGACATGAAGAAGACACATTTGGAGACATAAAAAGACCTGAAGCAGTGGTTCTCACTAGAGATTTCCGATAATATCGGACTGCCGATATTATCGGCCGATAAATGCTTTAAGATGTAATACCGTAAATTATCGGTATCGGTTTCAAAAAGTTCAATTTATGACTTTTTAAAATGCCGCTATGTACACGGACGTAGGGAGAAGTACAGAGCGCCTATAAACCTTAAAGGCACTGCCTTTGCATGCCGGCCCAGTCACGTTACATCTACGGTTTTTCACAACGTAACGCATACTTGGTCAACAGCCATACAGGTCACACTGAGGGTGGCCGTATAAACAACTTTAACACTGTTACAATTATGCGCCACACTGTGAACCCACACCAAACAAGAATGACAAACACATTTCGGGAGAACATCCGCACCGTAATACAACATAAACGCAACAGAACAAATACCCAGAAGCCCTTGCAGCACTAACTCTTCCGTGACGCTACAATATACACCCCCCGCCCCCACCCCTACCCCCACCCCGCCACCCCCCAACCCCGCCCACCTCAACCTCCTCATGCTCTCTCAGGGAGAGCCTGTCCCAAATTCCAAGCTGCTGTTTTGAGGCATGTTAAAAAAAATAATGCACTTTGTGACTTCAATAATAAATATGGCAGTGCCATGTTGCCATTTTTTTTCCATAACTTGAGTTGATTTATTTTGGAAAACCTTGTTACATTGTTTAATGCATCCAGCGGGGCATCACACCAAAATTAGGCATAATAATGTGTTAATTCCACGACTGTATATATCGGTATTGGTTGATATTGGAATCGGTAATTAAGAGTGGGACAATATCGGAATATCAGATATTGGCAAAAAAGTCTTTATCTGACATCTCTAATTCTCACACTTTCTTTTGACCAAGTACCACCTCAGAAAATAATTGACACTCCAAGTACCACCATAATAACCAACAATAAGTACAGTAGCGTAGTAGTCTTAACTATTCGGTAAAAACAAGGCAGAGGTTTTAACATATATAATGCAGTTGAGATAGGCTCCAGCACCCCCCGTGACCCCGAACGGGACAAGCAGTAGAAAATGGACGAATGGATGGATAAATGTAATATTTTAAACCACTGTAACATTACACACAGTTTGAACAGTAACACTGTATTTGAATGTATGAAATTAAACACTGTACTTTAATCAAGTGGTTATTTGGCATACCACTAGATAGAGCCAGCGTACAACAATTTGAGAATCACTGACCTAAAGAAAACCATTAAGACACAATTTACACGTGATAAATACATGACACGATAAAGACACAATTAAGACCTGATAAAGACATGAAGAAGACACACGTGGAAACATGAGTGGCAGCTGGTTGCAGAAGCTATGTGCTCTTTTAATGCCTTTTTGTCCTTGGTTTTCTTTAATACTTCCCTCTCGTTTCTCATACCAAGATGATGTGGATGGCCCTAAGGGTATAGTTGCGTTTTTACTTATTTCTCAAATTGAACAAGAGAGCACAATCTACTAAGTCAAATTCCTTGTTTGTTAAACATACTTGGCTAATAAAGCTGAATCTGATTCTGAAATAAGACCCAATAAAGACATAAGAAAGACACATGTGGAGACATGATAAAGACCCGAATAAGACAATGAAGACACAATTAAGACCTGATAGACACGAAGAAACAAGAGCTAAAGACGTGAAGACACAATTTAGACCTGCTAAAGACATGAAGAAGATATGTGACACATGATAAAGACAGGATAAAACAATGAAGACACAATTAAGACCTGATAAAGACATGAAGACACAATTTAGACCTGCTAAAAACATGAAGACATGAAAAAAGACACAATAAAGACATGAAGAGGACATGTAAGATGTGACAAAGACCTTGAAGACACAATTAAGACCTGCTAAAGACATGAAGACACAATACAGACATGAAGAAGATATGTGACACATGATAAAGACCTGATGAAGACATGAAGACACAATTTGGACCTGATAAAAACATGAATACATGAAAAAAGACGCAATAGAGACATGGAGAGGACATGTAAGATATAATAAAGACCATGACGACACTATTAAGACCTGCTAAATACATGAAGACACAATAAAGACATGAAGAAGATATGTGACACATGATAAAGACCTGATAAAGACACAAAGACACAATTTGGTCCTGCCAAAAACATGAAGACATGAAAAAGACACAATAAAGACACGAAGACACAATTTGGACCTGCTAAAAACATGAATACATGAAAAAAGACATGAAGAGGACATTTAAGATGTGATAAAGACCTGAAAAAGACCATGAAGACACAATTAAGACCTGCTAAAGACATGAAGACACAATAAAGACATGAAGAAGATATGTGACACATGATTAAGACATGAAGACACAATTTGGACTTGCTAAAAACATGAATACATGAAAAAAGACACGAAGAGAACATTTAAGATGTGATAAAGACCTGAAAAAGACCATGAAGACACAATTAAGATCTGCTAAAGACATGAGGACACAATACAGACATGAAGAAGATATGTGACACATGATAAAGACATGAAGACACAATTTGGACCTGCTAAAGACACAAAGACATGAAAAAAGACGCAATAAAGACATGAAGAGGACATGTAAGATGTGATAAAGACCTGAAAAAGACCACAAAGACACAATTAAGACCTGCTAAAGACATGAAGAAGATATGTGACACATGATAAAGACATGAAGACACAATTTGGACCTGCTAAAAACATGAATACATGAAAAAAGACATAAAGAGGACATTTAAGATGTGATAAAGACCTGAAAAAGACCAAACATCCATCCATCCATCCATTTTCTACCGCTTATCCCTTTCGGGGTCGCGGGACATGAGAAATGATAAATACATGAAAAAGACACATGGAGACATAAATAACTGAAGAAGACTATGAAGACACAATTAAGACTCGATAAAGACACAATTTGATGGGTAAAACATGAGGAAAAAAACAAACATTAAGAGTAAAGACACAATCAAGACATTAAGAGGACATGATAAAGACCTGTAAAAGACAACTAAGACCTGTAAAAGACATGAAGACACAATTACACATGATTAAGACATGACGAAACAAGAGCTAAAGACATGAAGACACGATAGAGACACAAAGACACATTTAGATATGATAAAAACATGAAGACACTGTGACAGGATGAATACAATGAGTCTTGATAGACATGAGATGATGTGATAGCATGAAAAAGATGTGAGGAAGGCACACAATAAGGACATATAACACAATGAAGACACAATAATGAATGAAGAATGAAGAACAAAAAGTTCAAGTATTCTTCAAAGCCATCTGCTGGACAAGATGCATATTGCAACTCACAGATCACGCTGGGAGGGACGGCCATGCACCATGGCGACACTGCCACCTGCAGACCAACTGTGTTCACTGCAGTACCAACCCAAATGACCTTTGACCTGGAGTGTTGTCATGTTTTGACAAGTTATCTCATGTATCATCCATCCCTTTTCTACCGCTTGTCCCTTTAGAGGTCGCAGGGGGTGCTGGAGCCTATGTGTACCAGAATTTAAAGGCCTACTGAAATGCGATTTTCTTATTTAAACGGGGATAGCAGGTCCATTCTATGTGTCATACTTGATCATTTCGCGATATTGCCATATTTTTGCTGAAAGGATTTAGTAGAGAACATCGACGATAAAGTTCGCAACTTTTGGTCGCTGATAAAAAAGCCTTGCCTGTACCGGAAGTAGCAGACGAGTAGCGTGACGTCACAGGTTGTGGAGCTCCTCACATCTGCACATTGCTTACAATCATGGCCACCTGCAGGGAGAGCAATTCGGACCGAGAAAGCGACGATTTCCCCATTAATTTGAGCGAGGATGAAAGATTCTTGGATGAGGAAAGTGAGAGTGAAGGACGAGAGGGCAGTGCGAGCGATTCAGATAGGGAAGATGCTGTGAGAGGCGGGTGGGACCTGATATTCAGCTGGGAATGACTACAACAGTAAATAAACACAAAACATATATATACTCTATTAGCCACAACACAACCAGGCTTATATTTAATATGCCACAAATGAATCCCGCATAACAAACACCTCCCCCCTCCCGTCCATATAACCCGCCAATACAACTCAAACACCTGCACAACACACTCAATCCCACAGCCCAAAGTACCGTTCACCTCCCCAAAGTTCATACAGCACATATATTTCCCCAAAGTCCCCAAAGTTACGTACGTGACATGCACATAGCGGCACGCACGTACGGGCAAGCGATCAAATGTTTGGAAGCGTACTCACGGTACCGTGTCTGCGTATCCAACTCAAAGTCCTCCTGGTAAGAGTCTCTGTTGTCCCAGTTCTCCACAGGCCAATGGTAAAGCTTGACTGTCATCTTTCGGGAATGTAAACAATGAAACACCGTCCGTGTTTGTGTTGCTGAAATCGGCCGCAATACACCGCTTCCCACCGACAGCTTTCTTCTTTGCTGTCTCCATTGTTCATTGAACAAATTGCAAAAGATTCACCAACACAGATGTCCTGAATACTTTGGAATTTTGCGATGAAAACAGACGACTTAATAGCTGGCCACCATGCTGTCCCAAAATGTCCTCTACAATCCGTGACGTCACGCGCAGACAAAATTTAAAATTGCACTTTAGTAAGCTAACCCGGCCGTATTGGCATGTGTTGCAATGTTAAGATTTCATCATTGATATATAAACTATCAGACTGCGTGGTCGGTAGTAGTGGGTTTCAGTAGGCCTTTAAATAACATTTTATTGACTTTGTTTGTGAATGTTGTCTTTGAAAGCAATACATTTGTACACATTGTCTGGGGTCTACAGACTGTCGTCCATTTTCCGCTTTTCTCCAGTTCTTGTGTTACCAGTCCATCAATAGAAGTGTCTTCAAGCGTGCCCTGGGTCTTCCTCACCTCACCATAAGGGCTTCTCGGGGCCTCCTAACTAGAAGCCTTAGCCACCTCAGATGGTTTCTCTTGGAGGGGCAGTGGTTCTACTGTACTCTGAGTTCCTCCTTAAAGACGACTTAAGCTTTAAGAACAAGTTTGTCTTTTTATAATACATTTTAACTTGTAAATAAAAGTCTGCTTTCGATGGAGCTAATGGGAGCCATGACGTCATTGCGTCTATTTCAAACATAAAACCCAATAACCATCCAAAAAGCCCTAACAATACTCCATTTACTGTATGTCACGTGACTATTAGCCAAGTATGAGCGATATTATTATAAGCGGCAACGTTAAGGACCTATAATTAGCGGCACATTAACCAGATAAGTAACTTCCTAATGCTGTTGTATTGACATCATCACCTGGTGAGCCGCCTTCTCGCCTCACAGCTCGTGAAAGTTTATTCTAGATTACAAATCATGCCTCTCACCTGGATAGTAAAAGGATGTGGACATAAACTGAGAAGTTGGCACACTTTGACAGCCAACTTAGACCTGGAAATGGGAAAAAGACACACAAAGAAGCTTAGTTCCACCCCTTTTTTTCTTCAAGTATTATGAGTCATTCTTCATCTGAATAATATTTAAACTAGGGGTGTAACGGTACACAAAAATTTTGGTTCGGTATGTACCTCGGTTTAGAGGTCACGGTTCGGTTCATTTTCGGTACAGTAAGAAAACAACAAAATATTAATTTTTGGGTTATTTACTTACCAAATTTGCAAAATCTTCCACCAAAAATATTTTTCATAGTGGAATATTTGATGTGAAGTAATCGGAACCTAGGATAGGTCAATAATTCATAATAACATTGATTTTGGTTCAATATTATGTTTTGAGCAATGACAGTTGGAAAGAAAAAAAAAAACAGCTTTGTTTTATTAGTCAACATTGCAACTTTATCTAAATTACATTTCACCTTTAAGCTTTTTTATTTCACTTTTGTTATGTTTTTGTTTATTTTAATAGTATTTTTAATTTGTGCCGTGGGCCTTTAAAACATTAGCTGTGGGCCGCAAATGGCCTCCGGGGCACACTTTTGACAACACTGCTATTGATAATAAAAAATTAAATCTGATAAATCCATGGATAAAAAGCAGAGCCTGGCGACGCATGCGCGTTTATCATAACTCTCTCGCTCTCTCTGTCTCTGCCCCTCCCTCACGAATGCTGCTGCGCGCACAATTTGTTTTGTTTTTAACCCCTTCTTAACCCTGAAAGTACATTGAAAATACACGCAACCCTAACTCAAAATGCCGGACATTTGAGGCATTTAAGAAACTCCGCCCTGACAGCTCCGCAAAAGAGGACATGTCTGGTGAAAAGAGGACGTATGGTCAGTCTATCGTAGCCTGTTAGCTGCTAGCATGCCGTGTGTTGTGCCTCGGTGTGCATTGTTTACACAACGTGCGTTACGCTACTTAATATGTCCGGGTGGAAACTCGTTCGGTACACCTCCGAACCGAACCGGAACCCCTGTACCGAAACGGTTCAATACAAATACACGTACCGTTACACCCCTAATTTAAACATATCAATATATAAAGTCGGCATCCCAGTGAGAGCAGACATTGTACAGTAAGTTGTTTTATGTTTGTATGCTCTCATGAAGTCTGCAGTGACTAGTAATCAGTGAACACTGTGATGCGTTTTTTAAATTAGTGCGTCGCATATTCTTAAAATGATCAAACTACGTAAGTATTACATGTTATTATTGTTTCTGTCACTACATTACATATCTACTTACAGCGTGTATGGTATATAAAACAATGATGGAAGTGTTTGATGTTTTTTTATGCGCTTTATAGGCAGAATAGAGCGATTCCCAAAGGCTCCATTGTAAGCGGACTTTTGCTCACATTTGTTTACGAGTCGAATGCATAAAAAAATAAAAACATATCCTCGTCTAACATAAGGATTGTAAATGATAGGCAAAATACCCCAAAAAGTGCAGTTTCCCTTTAAAGCCAGCATAGCGATTCAAGTCTATTTTTTCAGCCCCTCGGTCCTAGTTGAATAGCGCCATTCTAAGTCATCCCAAAGTAAACTTGAAGGGTAATTGAACTCGCAACAGTTACGGGCATTAAGATGCAGAAGTGAAACTAGTACATAACTCTACTTTGCTGCCACAAATATGGGTTAAGTGTATTTTTACTTTTTGTTCATCTCATTCTTGTTCCAAAATGCCGGTGATGTGTGTAAATGCCTAAAGTTGATCTTTAATGACGTCTGTGCTAAGTGAAGTGTTCAAAGCTAGGTTAGTCGCTATACTGGCGAAACAAACTATATTGCATTCTTCATAAGAGGTGTCAACATACGTACTTAATTTAATTAACCCAACCTTATTATTGAACTTTCACAGCTACATTTATTTTACCTTAACATTTATGATGCCGTATCGTTATAACTTATAGTCGTGGTCAAAAGTTTACATACACTTGTAAAGAACATAATGTCATTACTGTCTTGAGTTTTCAATAATTTCTACAACTCTTATTTTTTGTGATGAAGTGATTAGAGCACATACTTGTTGGTCACAAAAAACATTCATGAAGTTTGGTTCTTTTATGAATTTATTATGGGTCTACTGAAAATGTGACCAAATCTGCTGGGTCAAAAGTATTAATACAGCAATGTTAATATTTGGTTACATGTCCCTTGGCAAGTTTCACTGCAATAAGGCACTTTTGGTAGCCATCCACAAGCTTCTGGTTGAATTCTAGCCTGATTTAGCCATTCCTTTATCACTTTCATCTGACATCACATGGACAAAGATAAGACCTTCTGGAGGAAAGTTCTGTGGTCATAAGAAACAAAAATTGAGCTGTTTGGCCACAATACCCAGCAATATGTTTGGAGGAGAAAAGGTGAGGCCTTTAATCCCAGGAACACCAGGCCTACCGTCCAGCATGGTGGTGGTAGTATTATGCTATGGGCCTGTTTTGCTGCAAATGGAACTGGTGCTTTACAGAGAGTAAATGGGACAATGAAAAAGGAGGATTACCTCCAAATTCTTCAGGACAACCTAAAATCATCAGCCCGGATGTTGGGTCTTAGGCGCAGTTGGGTGTTCCAACAGGACAATGACCCCAAACACATGTCAAAAGTGGTAAAGGAATGGCTAAATCAGGCTACAATTAAGGTTTTAGAATGGCCTTCCCAAAGTCTTGACTTAAACGTGTGGACAATGCTGAAGAAACAAGTCCATGTCAGAAAACCAACACATTTAGCTGAACCGCACCAATTTTGTCAAAAGGAGTGGTCAAAAATTCAACCAGAAGCTTGTGGATGGCTACCAAAAGTGCTTTATTGCAGTGAAACTTGCCAAGGGACATGTAACCAAATATTAACATTGCTGTATGTATACTTTTGACCCAGCAGATTGGGTCACATTTTCAGTAGACCCATAATAAATTCATAAGAGAACCAAACTTCATGAATGTTTTTTGTGACCAACAAGTATGTGCTCCAATCACTCTATCACAAACAAATAAGAGTTGTAGAGATTATTGGAAACTCAAGACAGCCATGACATTATGTTCTTTACAAGTGTATGTAAACTTTTGACCATGACTGTACATATCTAAATGAAAAAAACAAGCCCCCCCCCACCACATCTCCACTTCGATGCCCCTTTACCACAGCTGGTTACCAGAGGTGATATTTGAAAGTGCGTACAAAGAGTCATAGCTTTATTTCATTTCAATGTTCTTGAGCGTACAAAAGGAACTCACATTTTCCAGTAGTATAAGATTTTGTGAAAATATGTAAGTGTAGAATATATGTTTGATCAGTGTCACTGTGCTGCACATTACCTCCGCTAAAGGGCGAAGTGAGGCAGATTATGTTGTCAACTCCATCATGACTCCAGGAAGAAAACATGGATTTTCAGTGTGGTCCACGCAGCGGAGGCAGGACAAAGGCTGTGTCATTCGTTTAAAAAAAAAACTGAGGTCTTCAGTTTTGTTCCCATAACGCCAATATATACCTACATTGATACACTGTACACTGTACACTGTACACATTAACATATAAAATACAGTAAAAGATTTAAATGAAACCGTAGTAAAAAAAAGAGAACTTGCTTTTTGTATCCACATGTACAGCTTGCACACTAGAAGGGAGGGTGAGACAGTCTTATGGGGAAATGGAAGTCTCAATAATGACACCACGACGCTGCTCATTTATCACGGTCTATTTCAAAAGAGCAGATCCTTTCGCATGTTCAATGATACCATCGTGATCCTTGATGATGGTGAGCATTTCTCTTCATTCGGAGCATTTCACGCGGTCTAAGTGTACTTCCATGGCGAGGACTTTCCTTCTCTTTGACGCAAAGCTTGTGTATGCCTGACACTTGGGAGACATGATGAATAGCAAAAAATTAATGAAAAAAATAAAAAAAGTGACTCACGACTTGCGTGTTATTCCGCCTACGCATTTTTTCACCGTGCGCACACAGGTCTAACTATTTCTTTCTGCACACTAGTAATCATTTACAGGATCGTGTTGTAACCACAAAACGTCGTACAGCAAGGACTGCCTGTGTATGAAACAGAACGTCACAGTAAAGCAAAGAGAAATAGCCTGGGCAAAATGCTTATTTTACAAGTTGACATTAAAGTCCTCACAGCTAAAACGATTAGACAAACGTGATGTCATCCAATTTCAACAAGTTGACGTCCACAACTCATTTCCAACCTTCGTGTTGGGGATCATTGGAGACCTTTGTCCATGCGGTTCAGTTGGAGCTCTTGAGCTCGAATCGACTGTAGACCTGTTTGTTCTTCAGCTGGTTGTACTGGTTCACCAGGTCCAGCTTGCTGTGACCAAGTGTCATACGCTTCTCGTCTTGCCTGGTCATCTGTGCCACAGGAGACACGGGCGACACAGGAGAGGGAGGCAGCTCCGGTGGCGGTGGTGGTGGTGGTTGTGGTGGTGGCGGTGACGGTGACGGAGGCGCCTGTTGGCTCTCCGGTACGGTTTGTGTGAGGTCAGGTCCACCTCGTGCCACGTTTCCGAGAGGCGACTGCGATCTGAGGAAGTTGTAGTGGTCTTTGTCGGAAGGTGGCGTGAAAAAGTCCGATAATTTATTGAGGAACTGGCTGGACGAGCCCTTTTGCTTGGCGCCCAGTTTAGTCTCGCTGAGCAGGGTTGTAGTCCTGGTTGGATTTAAGCGTGCAGGGGTGGTGCCGGTGTACATAGTCGGTTTGTGCTCGTACATTCCCAACGCCTGAAACTTAGAGGTGGTACCGGCAAAATGTGACCACTTGAGGTCCGCCGGGTAGCTTTTGGTCCAGTCCGTAGAGTAGCCTCCAGTAGTGCGCTCCAGAGTGTGATTGAGCACTCCGTTAGCGGAGACTCGTGTTGAAGGAGAGATGTTGTTCTGATGTGCCAGGTTTTGGACTCTGCGCTCCCCAATTTTCCTCTCAGGGCTCAGGTGAGAGTTACTCGGCTCCAGTTTGTCTTGACCTTGATTGACCATGTAAACGGGGTTGGAGGTCCGTCCGGGTGCTGCCTTTACACTTGATATGCTGTTACTTGATTGGCTGCTTGAGTTATCAGAACTCGTCCTCTGCCTGCAGGGGGAAGGACACGGTTAGCATGTGTTAGCAAGCACAAAGCTACCATTGATCTAGCACACAGTCAGAGCATGATTAACTCTAAGGAGTCCACAACCTTGTATCCACGGTCTATGCAAGCGCAGCATGATGATACATCCACACTCTGTTTTAACCAAAAGGCCAGACTTTACACTCTATTCAAGTCTTTAAATGATGAAAATCATGTAAGTACAAACCCCGTTTCCATATGAGTTGGGAAATTGTGTTAGATGTAAATATAAACGGAATACAATGATTTGCAAATCCTTTTCAACCCATATTCAATTGAATGCACTACAAAGACAAGATATTTGATGTTCAAACTCATAAACTTTTTTTTTTTGCAAATAATAATTAACTTAGAATTTCATGGCTGCAACACGTGCCACAGTAAATGGCACATGTTCACCACTGTGTTACATCACCTTTTCTTTTAACAACACTCAAACGTTGGGAACTGAGGAAACTAATTGTTGAATCTTTGAAAGTGGAATTCTTTCCCATTCTTGTTTTATGTAGAGCTTCAGTCGTTTAACAGTCCGGAGTCTCCGCTGTCGTATTTTACGCTTCATAATGCGCCACACATTTTCGATGGGAGACAGGTCTGGACTGCAGACGGACCAGGAAAGTACCCGCACTCTTTTTTTACGAAGCCACGCTGTTGTAACACGTGCTTAATGTGGCTTGTCATTGTCTTGCTGAAATAAGCAGGGGCGTCCATGAAAAAGACGGCGCTTAGATGGCAGCATATGTTGTTCCAAAACCTGTATGTACCTTTCAGCATTAATGATGCCTTCACAGATGTGTAAGTTACCCATGCCTTGGGCACTAATGCACCCCCATACCATCACAGATGCTGGCTTTTCAACTTTGCGTCGATAACAGTCTGGATGGTTCGCTTCCCCTTTGGTCCGGATGACACGATGTCGAATATTTCCAAAAACAATTTGAAATGTGGACTCGTCAGACCACAGAACACTTTTCCACTTTGCATGAGTCCATCTTAGATGATCTCGGGCCCAGAGAAGCCGGCGGCGTTTCTGGATGTTGTTGATAAATGGCTTTCGCTTTGCATAGTAGAGTTTTAACTTGCACTTACAGATGTAGCGACAAACTGTATTTAGTGACAGTGGTTTTCTGAAGTGTTCCTGAGCCCATGTGGTGATATACTTTAGAGATTGATGTCGATTTTTGATACAGTGCCGTCTGAGGGATCGAAGGTCACGGTCATTCAATGTTGGTTTCCGGCCATGCCGCTTACGTGGAGTGATTTCTCCAGATTCTCTGAACCTTTTGATGATATTATGGACCGTAGATGTTGAAATCCCAAAATGTCTTGCAATTGCACTTTGAGAAACGTTGTTCTTAAACTGTTTGACTATTTGCTCACGCAGTTGTGGACAAAGGGGTGTACCTCGCCCCATCCTTTCTTGTGAAAGACTGAGCATTTGGGAAGCTGTTTTTATACCCAATCATGGCACCCACCTGTTCCCAATTAGCCTGCACACCTGTGGGATGTTCCAAATAAGTGTTTGATGAGCATTCCTCAACTTTATCAGTATTCATTGCCACCTTTCCCAACTTCTTTGTAACGTGTTGCTGGCATCAAATTCTAAAGTTAATGATTATTTGCAAAAAAAAAAAAAGTTTATCAGTTTGAACATCAAATATGTTGTCTTTGTAGCATATTCAACTGAATATGGGTTGAAAATGATTTGCAAATCATTGTATTCCGTTTATATTTACATCTAACACAATTTCTCTACTCATATGGAAATGGGGTTTGTAAATCCAGACCTATGATCAGTAACAATCATCCTGATTGTGTTAGTGTCATCGTTTTAAAAACATTTGTTTTAGAACGGTACACGTTATTTGTCGTGTACATAGTCAATTGTACCTGCCTGAGGCATTAACTAAACTAACTAAATTTGTGCATGAGTTTTTGCATTGTACATTTTATATTTGCATTCTAGGTAAGAAGCAGAGGTGGGTAGAATAGCCAACAATTGCACTCAAGTAAGAGTACTTTAGAGTAATATGACTAATAAAAACTTAAAGTAAAGAGTAGTCATCCATATAATTACTTAAGTGTTTAGTGAAAAAAACTATATTGAAGTACTGAGTAACTGGTTAGAAACTTCTGATTCATCTAGTAGCTATTTATTTAATGGTACTTGCATTACAACCATAGTTGGTGTGTGTGTACGTAAGTGATAAACTACTACATCATGTACTGTCCCACAAAAGATGCACACTTTACAGTCACTTATGATGTTATAATAGGGCTAATGTGCAGCTAAAACATAAAGCAAACATTTACAACTTATCACAACATATTTTCGTGAGTTGGAAGTGGAATTCTCATAGAAGGAAATGTGAACATTTCTACTGACACAGATGATATTAAAGTTATTTTTCCTAGTTTGTAAAGTAAACACTACTTGATGCCTCTTCTGACTGTGACTTAAAATATGTCACTTTTGAGTGCTGTCATGTGACAGCCAGGCTCCGTTTGATTGGTGAAATGGAATCAAACATCACTACGTATTTGCAAGCAGTCATCAATGGATTTAAATAAATGTAGCAATGGGAATGAAACTCAATGAAACAGAGTAGTGTTTCGTCTGCACAAAAACATTCAAGTTTGTTGCAATAAAACTACTCGTACAAGTACAATGTATCCAAAAAGTTTCCTGAGTAAATGTAATGGAGTAAATGCTAGCGTCATTACCCACCTCTGGTTATAAGAAAGGTTTGACATGATATTTTTCCTTTATAAAAATTCAAATTTCTCCTACTTGGATAATAAGTCTTAGGGCAGTGGTTCTTAACCTGGCTTCGATCGAACCCTAGGGGTTCGGTGAGTCGGCCTCAGAGGTTCGGCAGAGCCTCCGCCACGGAGGTAAAGAGACATCCGACTTATCGTATAAATAAAAACTTCTCCCTATCAGCGTATTATGGATACCCCCAATGTTCCCTCTAATTTTCCACCTTTTTTGCAAGTTTTTTGATTGATTGATTGAAACTTTTACTAGCAGATTGCAAAGGAAGAGAAACAGTACAGTTTACACAGTGCAGTACATATTCCGTACAATTGACCACTAAATGGTAACACCCCAATAAGTTTTTCAACTTGTTTAAGTCGGGGTCCACGTTAATCAATTCATGGTAATGTGTGTAAGGTGTGTAATTTGTTGTGAGTTCATGCACTGTGTTGGTTTTGTTCTTGGAACAAGGTGATGTTCATGCACGGTTCATTTTGTGCACCAGTAAAAAAACATACAACTTTTTCTTGAATTTGAAAAAAATATATATATATTTTTCACTAAAGAAGGGTTCGGTGAATGCGCATATGAAACTGGTGGGGTTTGGTACCTCCAACAAGGTTAAGAACCACTGTCTTAGGGTGATTTTAGGCCATGTGTTAATAGAAATGAAAAAAAATGACTGTACAGTCGCATGTGTGGTTGAACTGGGGGGAAAAAATGAAACCAACCGAGGCAAGATAAATTGTTTTTAGAAATTATGTAATATAAAAGGTTTACGCAAAAACTAAATCCTAGCCTGGACTCCAAAGGATTAATCAGGAACTATCTGGTATGGTGTAGAATATTTGTTTCAGAAATGCTTAACAAGTTAAATTAACACCAAGTGGTTATATTTATGATTCAATCATAAAAAAACCCCCACAAGTTTCTATTCCATACAAAAAAAGCTTGTTTTCAAAATGGGTTGACAGTCGGACTAAACACTTAGTTGTGTTTGGGAGTTGTATCTGATTACAAAAAAATCTATGTCAAACAATCTTGGTACCTGTCTAAAAGTAGATTGGCTTTCATGAGCGGAATGTGCCCCATGACCATCTGCGGGGCCTGGTAGGGCGGGAAGTATGGAAGACCCTCCTCCTCCTCGTTATAGAAACAGTCGATGATCTCCGAGTCGGCATACAGGCAGCGGAACTCGCGGTCAAAACTTTCCGTGATGCGACCCGAGAAGTGCATGACCATGTTGCTGTGCACCTGAGCAGACAGCCAGGTGAAGCTGCACAAATAAACACACAACATCAATATTAGAATTGTATCCAACATTGGAATTAAGCACAAAGAAATGATCTTACATGCCTGATTCACTAATAACATCATTATCATTATCTGCTTTATTGTATCAGCCACTATTAGATGATAAAGGTGTTAGCCTGTGACTAAAATGTGCGGTTTTGTTGATTTGATGAAAAAAATCCAATCGCGTGTCTCCTCTGTGGCGTGTGCTGTCATGCATGAAGACAAAAAAAATATTAGCATGTCAAATCCATGAAACTTGATGGATGGCTGACTTGAAGGAGTATTGGGTGCAAACGTTGTAGAACCGGAATGGCGACTCGTCACACTTGTCACTTTTTCTTAAGTTACTTGACATGTGTAAGCGACCGACAACAACTTTGCCTCACTAATGCACGCTACCGGTACTTAATTTGACCTGCACCAGGGCTGGGAGGGGCTTGATGTGTGTATGGGTAGTGGGGGAGTGGGGCTCGTAATAATTTAAAGGTTTTTTGACTCAACTATTAATTGTTCATTCACACGATGGTGTGCACCGGGACAGTTGTATTAACATGCAAAACTGCTCAAGGAAAATGGACGCCCATCCTTCTTCTTGCATGGTGCCACTTTGGTCATGTGACCCCCAAAAGAGACTGGTGTAGGCATCATTTTGATGACAGAAATTTTGGAGTTGAACTTGAGCTTTCCTCATTTGATGTAAAGAAATAGATAATTGATTATCTATACATTTGTCTTAATCAGTGGTCGGAATGAAGCAATCACTTAGTCTGTTGACATCATATTGACGTTTGAATGGAAGTAGGAAGTGAATATAAGTATATGAGTGGAGAAAAGAGTTGGACAAATATGCTGAAATGATTGGCGGGACACTCCCAGTTGTCAAAGTATGTCATTCTAGAGGGGGAGGGGTTGGGTCAGTCAACGCCTCTCCACACCTTGCCCTTCATTCCCGCACCTGTGAGGTGAGTCACGGCTCAATCGCAATCCTCCGGTAAACAGAAAGTAGGCGGTTCACTGAAAATGGTAGCCGTGATGATCATATATTTCTTTTAGGAGCCTGTCAGACCTCCAGTCCAACAGGAAGTACAAATAATATTTTGTTTTCTCTGCATGTTCGTACTACCAAGTGGAGTATGTGTGTGTCTGTATGACCTGTAGGATCCGGCGATGACCTCCTCACAGTCGATGATCATAAACTTTTCTAGGACTTGTCCGCTGAATTTCTTGCCGTTCTTGGTGCAGTACATGTCGCCGCACACGCTGCGGATGCGCATGTTCTGTGAAACACGAGTAGAACAACATGTAAAAAAAAATTAAGTCAAACAAGGTCAGAGGTCAAAGACACCATGACAGCTAGAAAAGCTAAGATAAATGCAGGACGCTATGCGTGCACAAGACTCACGCTCAGGTGAACGTTCTGCACATCCAAAGACGAGCACATGTCCGTGAAGTGCTCCAGGTTCTTGTGGTCCAGAAGGATGTAGACTGGAACTTTGCGCTTGTTGGACGCCTCAATCAGGTCACACAACAAGTCCACGTCAGTGAACTCATCCATGACCAATGCGATGACCTGCAGCGCCCACACACATACACGTTAGCACACACATTTCCTGTATATACTACAAAACCCAAAACCAGTGAAGTTGGCACGTTGTGTAAATCGTAAATAAAAACAGAATACAATGATTTGCAAGTCCTTTTCAACCTATATTCAACTGAATAGACTGCAAAGACACGATACTTAACGTTCAAACTGGTATTTTTTGCAAATATTAGCTCATTTGGAATTTGATGCCTGCAACATGTTTCAAAAAAGCTGGCACAAGTGGCAAGAAAGACTGAGAAAGTTGAGGAATGCTCGGACCTTCGATCCCTCGGGCGGTACTGCATCAAAAACCGACATCAGTGTGTAAAGGATATCACCACATGGGCTCAGGAACACTTCAAGTAACTACAGTTTGTCGCTACATCTGTAAGTGCAAGTTAAAACGCTACTATGCAAAGCCAAAGCCATTTATCAACAACACCCAGAAATGCCGCCGGCTTTGCTGGGCCCAAGCTCATCTAAGATGGACTGATGCAAAGTTTAAAAGTGTTCTGTGATCTGACGAGTCCACATTTCAAATTATTTTTTAGAAACTGTGGACGTCGTGTCCTCCGGACCAAAGAGGAAAAGAACCATCCGGACTGTAATAGGCGCAAAGTTCAAAAGCCAGTATCTGAGATGGTATGGGGGTGTATTAGTGTTCAAAGCATGTTTAACTTACACATCTGTGAAGGCACCATTAACCATTAATGCTGAAAGGTACATACAGGTTTTGGAGCAACATATGTTGCCATCCAAGCAACGTCTTTTTCATGGACAGCCCTGCTTATTTCAGCAAGACAATGCCAAGCCACATTCTGCATGTGTTACAACAGCGTGGCTTCTTAGTAAAAGAGTGCGGGTACTAGACTGGCCTGCCTGTAGTCCAGACCTGTCTCCCATTGAAAATGTGTGGCGCGATATGAAGCCTAAAATACCACAACGGTAACCTGGACTGTTGAACAACTTAAGCTGTACATCAAGCAAGAATGGGAAAGAATTCCGCCTGAAAAGCTTCAAAAATTGGTCTCCTCAGTTCCCAAACGTTTACTGCGTGTTGTTAAAAAGAAAGGCCATGTAACAGTGGTAAAAATGCCCCTGTGCCAACTCTTTTGGAATGAGTTGTTGCCATTAAATTCTAAGTTAATGATTATTTGAAAAAAAAAAAAGTTTCTCAGTTCCAACATTAAATATCTTGTCTTTGCAATGTGTTCAATTGAATATATGTTGAAAAGGATTTGCAAATCATTGTATTCTGTTTTTATTTACAATTTACACAATGTGCCAACTTCACTGGTTTTGTATATACATGCATGTATCTACTGTATATAAGGTAGATACTAGATACGTGTGCACATTATACATGTATATATAATACAATATACATATATAATATTAATATGCTACATATATATATATCATAACACATATATATCATATATATATATATATATATATATATATATATATATATATATATATATATGTGTGTTAACTATAGGTTCCAATAACGGCACAATTTATTTTTTTTATGGCCGATTAACGCGCACAAGTCCTTTTTGACCCTAGGGACGGGTAACTTGGTTGAGTTCAGTTGTTACTGATGAGCCACAAGTGGTAAAATAGCAAGCAGAAATGGAAAAAGAAAAGTGTACATTATGGAAATATCAGGTCCAAAACCATGGCAAGTTGTTCTCCCGACAAAAAATAACTTATTTTTTGCCGTGGAACGACATCACTGCAGCAAATGCCTGCTGCGCACGTCTATCAGAGGTGTGTGAACGCTTTATTTCCGTGTTTATAGCTAAGGTGCATTGATACATTAAATGTAGACTGTTACACTAACTGCTTTAGTAAGATTGCATAACAGCTCAACAGAAATTAAACACGGTAGGCAGGAAGTCAAAAGGGGACTTTTTTTTATTGCAAAATGTCGGCCGACATCAAAACATGTCATTACACCTTCTCAAACCAATCACATTTCCAACTTCAAAATAAAAGCGCTATGCTATACATCCAGTTTAACTATATTAACAAAATAAAAATATCTTACAGTATGATCATGCTTTGTCAACAATGTTTTGTAATGTTATTCTGTGATATTTGTACCTAAAAAACATGCTATTACAACAGTTGAGGAATATGTTACAATTAACTTGTACAACATGTAAAGTACAGAATAGCAGAAGCATTTATTCAGGTAGAAATATCAAAGAATACATTTCCAAGCATCTTTGGCAATCAAAGCATGAGCATAACAATCCATATTAAGACATATTGTGTTATTAATGCGTGAAACTGGTATCTAAACATGGAAGTGTAGCTCCTCCTCTGAAGGCAAGTGCTTCTACAGCAGGAATACAAATTCTGTGTTTCTACAAAACGCAAAATCTGGCAAGACACCAACACACTGAAGGCAATGTTTGTTGTTGTTATTAAAAACGTAGTTATGTCCTTTTTTTGTGTTGAGCTGTTTAAAAAAGAATAATGTTTAAAACACATTTCATTAAAGCAAAATAATTGTACAGCCATGGTATTAAAACTTGAAAATGATCAGTCTCGGGTAAACTTATTAATGATGAAAAATTATATCTATCTGCCATTAATCGTGATTAATTTTGAGTTAACTATGAATATCCATCTTTAATCTCCCTAGTGGCAGTGCGTCAAAGAAAAGGAAAGCCATTACCATGGAAGTAAAAATGTCAAGGAACATCATTGATAGCTCCTAGAGATGAGAAAAGCCTACCAGTATAAATCGAATGCTAATGAATGCTCGACAGGTCATGGATGTTGTGCGCTTTCTTAAGGCAAAGAGCAGGTTCTCATTCTAGACTGGCATAGACAATATTTTAAGACGGTAGTAAAGGCCTGCAAGTGATGCTGTACCCTCTACTTAAGTAGATTATATCTCAATAAGCCTCTCTCGTCTCCCTTGCAAAGCCCCTTTCAGTTTGCAAGACAACCACAAGGATAGTAATAACTATATTATTCCTTCCTTGTACTGTATTTGATATTACTGTATCTCATACAGTATGTCTTTCATGCACTTAGTGGCAGTGACCTAGGAATCAATTTAGGTATAACTTACACTAAAACTCTAGGACCAGAACTTGAGGACCACGTATATGCATAATTGCATATGGTACTCGGTTTTCGTAGGATTCGTTGTTTTAAAAAATATTTTCACCATAAGTTTGACCCACTTTCTGTATACCGTCTCGGTTATCGTAGGACCAAATATTGCAAGTACAGTGCATCCGGAAAGTATTCACAGCGCTTCACTTTTTCTACATTTGGTTTATGTTATTGCCTTATTGCAAAATAGAATCAATTATTTTTGTCCTCAAAATTCTACACACAATACCTTGTAATGACAATGTGAAAGTTTTTTCTTTTAGAAAATGTTTGCAAATGTATTAAAAATAAATCTAATAAATCACACGTACTTAAATATTCACAGCCTTTGTTATGAAGCCATTCAAGTATTCAAGGACAACTTTAAAACAAAATGTGCATATGTGGGGGTTAAACTATGGAATTCTCTTTACAATGAGATAAAAGATTGTAATAAATATATTCCAATTGAAAAAAATATATAAAGACAGAACAATAAGATCATATGGACAGCCATAAGTGTTTACATTTTGCTTTATATTTATTATTTTACTTATTTTTTGCCTGGTTTTGTATTTGTTTTGTATCATCCTGTAAGGTGTATATTACTTCTTTTGTTTTTTTTGTTCGGTTTGTACTTCATGAAGTTTTGCACTTGTGCTTTTTTGTGAGTTTTTTTTGTTTGTTTTCGTTATATTTGGATGTAATTGTTGGTTTATATGATATTATTAAGTAAGACTACATATTATGTTGAAGGGGGCAGGAAAATATAAGATTTTTCTTCATCCTGCTCCTTCTCAGGCATTGGTGTGTAAATGTAAAATTGAATAATTGTGGTATAATTGTCTATCGATCAAAGATGCACATCAATGAAAAAGATAAATAAAAATGAAATTAAATTAAATGAAAGCTCAAAAGTGAGCTCAGGTGCATCCTGTTTCAACTGATCATCCTTGAGGTTAATACAGCTTAATTGGAGTCAACCTGTGGTGAATTCAGTTGGTTGGACATGATCAAGAAAGACACACACCTGTCTATATACAAAGTCCCACACTTGACAGTGCATTGCAGAGCGAAGAATGAAGTTAAAGGAATTTTTCTGTAGACCTCGGAGACAAGATTGTCTCGGGGCACAAATCTGGGGAAGGGTACAGAAAAATATATGCTCCCTTGAAAGTCCCAATGAGCACAGTGGCCTCCATCATCCGTAAATATAAGAAGTTTGGAACAACCAGGCCGTCTAAACTGAGTTATCGGAGGAAAATGGCCCTAGTCAGGAAGGTGACCAAGAACCCGATGGTAACTACAGCATTCCTCTGTGAAGAGAGGAGAACCAATCCACCAACCAGGCCTGTATGATACAGTGGCCAGACAGAGCCATCCCTTCTTAAATGTTTGCCAAAATGCACCTGAGAAACTCTCAGACCATGAGAAAAAATTCTCTGGTGTAATGAGACACAGATTGATCTCTTTGGCGTGAATACGAGGCGCCGTGTTTGGAGGAATTCAGGCACCGCTCATCACCAGGCAAGTACCATCTCCACAGTGAAGCATGGTGGTGGCAGCATCATGATGTGGGGATGTTTTTCAGCGGCAGGAACAGGGAGACAAGTCAGGATAGAGGGAAAGAAGAATGCAGCAATGTACAGACACATCCTGGATAAAAACAGATGCTTCCCATCCAACCTGATTGCGCTTGAGGGGTGCTGCAAAGAAGAATGGGCAAAACTGCCCAAAGATAGGAGTGCCAAGCTTGTGGCATCATATGCAAAAAGACTTGAGGCTGTAATTTCTGCCAAAGGTGCATCAACAAAGTAATGAGCAAAGGCTGGGAATACTTACTGTATGTACATGTG